>NC_056726.1:1795415964-1795503464 GCF_019279795.1 Protopterus annectens | reverse complement strand
GCACTTGTGTTAGTCTGAAATTTTATAGGGAAGACTCATGTAGTGAATAAGCTGGATCCCAAGTGCTTGTAAAGCAGTGGAAAGAAACAAATTTTAGGGCAGCACTGTCCCATGATTGGCCCTTTTAAAAATTATGTACAAATAATAATAATGTTCATGAAGGTATGCTCAAAGGACCAAGTCAGTGGGCCATACTGCAGAAGCGGTGTAGCAGCAGTATTACCTACTCAAACTGAACCCTGCCCCAATCAACCTACAACACCAAACTCCACATATGCAGGTGGGGGGATCCCAGCACTGACAGAGCAAGGGAGCTCCAAACCCTACCATAAACAATTTTACAACAACTGCACCACCTGACATTCCAAGAAACAGAATACAAAGGAATAATTACTATTAGCAATAGACGGTGTTATTCGCAGCTGTTGGAAATGTGCAGCATCATCCAACAATTAAGGCTTTGTAGACTCACTAGGAGAAATGTAACATGGATATGGTTGTGACATGTGTAAGTCCACTGCAGGGCAATGCAGTTCTGAAAATTATATGAGCAGCATAACATAAGTACTGCTGAGTTATGAAGTTTGAAAAGAGTGAGGGAAGTACAAACATGTATAGCCAAAATGCCAAGGTCTTTAGTATCTGCAGAAGTAAATCCCACATACAGGGACAATAAATCATAAAGAAGTGGAACAGGGGAAAATGTGTTCATAAGAAAATGCCTAATTCCACAGCACAACAAAACAACTAACAGAAAAATAAAATTATGTAGTCTGTATGTTAACAATAGCATGCTGATTACTATAAAACACTAGGATACTACATTGTCCACTCTGTATAACAATACCAACCACACATAATGAAGCAATTAATAGTACCCTTTTCTAGATCTGCCTTGCCATAGAGCTGGACATGTTTAGCACTCTGGCTTCCTTCAAGACTGGATGCAATGGAAGTTTTCAGCAGGGCATGTCTGACAATAGGCATAACCCACCAATGATTACATGCCTCAGAGGTTGAGGCAGCATTTCTGTGGTTTCTTTTGGAATAACGTGTTGAGAATTGTACCAACCATAAATACTTGTCTGCTTCTTCACTTGTAAAATTAGGACAGCAGAGGAAGAGATTACTACATTTCTTGCCACAGTTTAATATTAGTATTAACAACCAAAACGTATGACAGTGGGTTTACATAATTCTGAAAGCTTGCCAGGAGGGCAGTTACATTGCCAACAGTCTGACAAAGAGTTGGGGGTCTGGCACAGGGCAGTGTTGCAGGGAATGCCTGCACTATACACAAGTGTTGCTCAGTTAAGTAATAAGGGCCTCATAAATGCCCATTCATCATTATGACTAAATGGGCTATCCATTACAAATATGACTTGGCTTGAGGTGCTACAATCTCTCAGTTAGCTACATTCGTTGGACCAGTGCACATTTAGGGAGCTTACATCCCATGTAAAAACATGTTGACAAGTTTCTCATTTAGTTTTGTTGTATGTGACGTCCCTCCTCTGGGCCAGTGATCAAGGAGCCACAATCCTCACCACTGGCACCACTGGGGAACATTCACTTTGAGAAAAAAATAGGCACACATAGTATTTTCAGATGCAGCTCTCTGCGCCGAGCACAATTTCAGTTATGAGCAGACAGGGAATGTACACTCCAGTCCTAGGTCTGGACATCCTCTCCAGGCTCCAAATAAGACTCCACGCTGATCACCTCAGAGTTGAGTCCTCAGCCGGGAGTTGCAAGCCAAGGTCTCCACCACCATCTGTGTGAAATCAATGCCCTGTGCCCCTGTTTCAAGTAGATGACATACACACTCTTTGAGATTTGATTTTCACACACACACACACACACACACACACACACACACACCTGGGAAAAGGCTGGCACAGATTTACCCGCTATGCCACCTCCACCAGTCTATAAGGTAGATACTGCCACCAAAACACTCCAAAGCCAGCTACTCTAAGACTCTTACCAGGGTACACAATTATACTTAGTAAAATTAATACTTATAGAAATGGTAGCATTTCCAAGCAGCAAGACTTTCAGGAACATTAAGCCACAGTGCACTAAATAAATGCAAGAGCTCTCAAAGGTTAAAATATTTTCTAAAAGACCAGCCACAATGAAATGTATAGATATATTTAATAAAAAATAAATAAGACAATACTGAATATCTATTCACAATAAACACCAGAGTTCCAACCACAGGAAATATGAAAAAACAACACAGATGGAAAGACTCAGACAGATACAGAAAAACAGCATTTAACTAATCTCACTATATTTTCCTAACTGACTGAAGAATTACTGTTCTCTACTTACTGGCTTGAGCAAGGCAAGATGAAATGTATGAGTGTCTTGTGTCAGTTCCAGTAACAGAGTGCTGAGTGCCACTATCACATCTCTCACTAGTATATAAATACAATTTCAGTGTTACTACATAATGACATCACATCTGATCACCTGACTCTGTCATTCCCACACAACCCCCTCACTAGCAATTGAGCCAGGATTTGGCACAGATGTGTCACAATACACACATAGAACTTTGCTAAGGCTTAATACATCATCTGGAAGCTATAAAACAATTCCATCGCTCCCACACTTCCTGCAGAAAGGCTTTTTATAGACATTGCATCTCTGGCTGCATTCAGACCTGTGAGATAGAATCTTTATGGCTTAAACCAAGTAATTTAATTTCAGGCTATTTTTCATAAAGTTAGCTGGGCTGAGCTTAACTCCTTCGCTTCCAGTATCCTCTGTTAAAATATATACATGTCAGCAGTTACAATGATGTAGCCTGACATATGTGTGATTTTCCTTTCTGACCAGCAAGACCCACTGTTGATACATTTTTAACACAAGCAACTTTACAAATACATTTATAACACAAACATCTATACAACTCAGTTTGGTATTCAAATGACATGCAATTCTTTACAAAACTCCAGCCAGCTATGCTGGCATATGTTACACATGCACTGTCCTACACCCACTAGCACAGCTGGCACTACCTCACATTATCACATGGTAGCAAATGAATAGGCTTCAATAAGTAAGTCAGCAATTAAGTAAATTACATCTGATGTACACTCAGTCAGACAATCAACGCAAGTTTGCTGAGATGTAGTTCTTAAAAAAAGTTGTAATTCACAATAAAAACAGGTTCTTTGAGCAGAATCAGATAGCTGAAGGAAGACTACTTAAGGACAAGAAATGGATCTCAGAATATATGGATCAAGGAAACACTGAGTATGCAGTCTATGTCAGCAGGCAAGGTAAGCTGGACAGTGGCAGCAATTACTGTGCTAGTTGTGGGAGAAGGCTGTCCACTAACAGAATTGGAATGCTGGGAATGAAACACCTATCAATGTCAGGACTGGTTGGCCCTGAGGTAGAAGCAAAGCATTAGCACAGCAAAAGGAGAGCTGTGGGCAGGATGACAGCTGACAGACCAGGTAAGGTGGGGAGGATGCAATGTTCACGGTCATTCCAGTTTAGATGGTGATTACAGGATGATGACTCCTGCACTGATTAAGAAAAGACTGGGGGATGGGGATCTAACTTCCATCAGTGAATATCTGCTGACGTTTAGGAGGTGGAAAGCACTGATGTGAAAACTAGGGTTGTTTCAATCATATAAAGGTGAGTGTGGGAGTTAGGAAGAGACTGAAACACTTGCCAGGAAGTGGAGTGGGTAGTTTGAGGATATGACTGCTGACAGGGCGTGTGTGTGTGTGGGCAGACTGGCTTATGAATGCTGCCAGAAACAAAGGGGAGTTAGAGATCTTCTTTCCACTACCTGAATAGATTTAATTTATTTATTTAGTCAATAACTACATAAGTGAATTAGTCCATGGACCCTTTCCAGCCAGTACCCAGGACACAGGCACAAAGAACATGACATAATGAAACAGTAGAGTGCACACTATGACATTTATGCAAGGAACTCATAAGAAGTACAAAGCCACAGAAAACTACATGGGTCTGAAAAGAAAACATGCTCAATATTAGCATGAGGAAAGTACAGTTTTGTACCTACCATAAATGTAGATGTCCGATAGGTATGCATCTGCAGTCATCACATATGGGTTGTCCTGCCTCAGGCAGCCCTTCGGTCGGCCGGATTCCAAAGTCTTGGTCCGGCGTCGGCTGATGTCGCCCTTTCCCTGACGTCAGAGCGCCTGGGGTATAAAAACGTCAGCCGATGCCATCTGCCTCAGTTTTTCTTGCCCCAGATGCCAGGTGCCCTCTAAGGAAGGCTAAATTTGGAGGAATGCAATAAATTCCAAACATGCACAGAAATATATATATGCATATATATATATATATATATATATATATATATATATATATATATATATATATATATAAAACAAATACACCATAATAGATAACCCCAGCAAGCTATGAGAGGGATAAGTACCCAATAAATACCACAGAGGGGAAGGAGGGAGGGTAAACCTGACTGCAGATGCATACCTATCGGACATCTACATTTATGGTAGGTACAAAACTGTACTATGTCCTTCAAGGATGCATCTGCAGTCATCACATATGGGTAGAATACCATAGCCAATCTGGGGGTGGAGGATCTATGTAAAGGATGGTGTAGCTAAAAGGCCCTGCAGGACTGCTGTAGCAAAGCCTGCTCTAGATCTGGAGTATAAAGGTAAATTGTAATGCTTGGAAAATGTATGCATGGAGCTCCATGTAGCAGCTTCTAAAATGTCCTTGGTAGCCACCCCTCTTAAGAAGGCTGTGGAGGTGGCTGTGGCTCTGGTCGAATGAGGTCTAATGCTAGCTGGCACAGTTTTTCCATGAAAGGAGTAACAAAAACGAATGCAGTTTCCTATCCATTTAGAAATTGTCTCTTTTGAGATTGCTTTTCCTTGTGCACTAGCAGCGTATGCTACAAACAGCTGGTCAGATTTTCTGTTACTTTTAGTTCTGTCCAAGTAGTAGCGCAACTGTCTGTGTATGTCCAGGGTGTGCAGAAGCTTTTCCCCTTTGTTTTGTGGATTTGGAAAGAAGGTAGGCAGGTGAATAGCTTGGTTTAATGAGACTCTGGATACCACCTTTGGCATAAATGAAGGATTGGCTCTCAAAGAGACTCTGTCTTGATGAAAGATAAGAAATGGCTGCACTGCCATGAGGGCCTATAACTCAGATACTCTTCTTGCTGAGGTTATGGCCAGAAGGAAAGCAGTCTTCCAAGACAGGAATTGTAGTTCTGCAGATGCTGCTGGTTCAAAGGGAGGCAGTGTTAGTTTTTCCAACACGAAGTTAAGGTCCCAAGTAGGCACTGGTGGATTCCTTGGGGGATTAATGTTTTTAATTCCTCTTAGAAACTGTCTTAGGAGAGGATGAGAGAAGACAGGCGGATCAGTATTGTACTCTGCTGAAATTGCTGAAGCATGAATTTTAATGGAAGAGTAAGACAGGCCATTGTGGAGCATTTCTGCTAAATATTCCAGGATATGTGCCATGTTCATAACTGTTACATCTAGGCCCTTTGAGGTGCTCCAGGTATGAAATCTTTTCCATTTTGCTGAGTATGCCTTTCTTGTAGAAGGCCTGCGAGCTTCCATGATGATATCCTTCACTCTCTTGGATAGCTTATCCTGGTGATGAGTCAAGGTATTTTCCAGGCAGCTAGTTGTAATGTTTTCAGGTTGGAATGCAGAGTTTTGTAATTGTGCTGTGTCAGGAGAAGCGGCCATTGTGGAAGAAGCCATGGTTTCGTCCGTGACATGCTCTTTAGCAATGGGTACCAGTGCTGTCTTGGCCAGTCCGGAGCTATCAGAATCACTCTTGGCTGCTCTGCCCTGATCTTCAGTAAGACCTTGGTCATTAATGGAAGAGGTAGGAATGCATACACTGTTAGAGTTCTCCAGCTGAAAGAGAGGGCGTCCACTTTCCATGCTTGTGGGTGGTATGTCCTTGAGCAGAATTTCTCCAGCTGATGATTGTGTGGGGAGGCAAAGAGGTCTATGTCCGGTCTCCCCCATGATTGTGTTATCTGATGGAAGATGTCTGGGTGCAGCATCCATTCGTGTGCATCCATGATGTTCCTGCTTAAGCTGTCCGCCAGTATATTGTCCTTTCCTGGCATGGGATGAGTGGTATCAAAGTTTCCAAGCTGTGACTGTGCTGAGTCCATAGACTCCTTAGGTACCATTGTAGTTTCCTCATATGTAGCCTTGCTTGAGGAATTAGAAGAATGCAAGAAGCCATGTAACCCAGGGCCTGCAGGATTTTCCTTGCAGTCAGCTGAGTTTGTCTTGACAGGTTTTTGAAGTAATCCGGTAGTTGACTTTGTTTTTCTTCTGTGAGGAAAGCCATTTGGGTGGTTGTGTCTAGATTCGCACCCAGAAAAGTTATTCTTTGGGATGGTACAAGTCTTGACTTGTGAATGTTGACTGTATATCCCAAGGCCTGAAGTAGGTAGATGGCATAATTCAAGTGTTTTACCAAAATTTGTTGGCTGTCCGCTTGTATAAGGCAGTCATCCAGATACAGGTATATTTGCATCCCTGAAGTCTGCAGTGTGCAATTACTGATGCCAGGCATTTCGTGAATACTCTGGGCGCAGTAGATAAGCCAAAGGGCAATGCTGAGAATTGATAATGCTCTGAACCTGCAAGAAATCTGAAGTGTCTTCTGCAGCTTTGTCTGATAGGGACATGCAGGTATGCCTCCTTGAGGTCCAGAGTTACCAGCCAAGACCCCTTGCCCAGCATGGGAAGGAGTTGCTGTAGAGTCAGCATTTTGAATTTTGGCACAATGAGATAAGTATTTAGTGTGGACAAGTCGAGAATAGGCCTCCATTGCTTTTCTTTTCTTGGAACAAGGAAACATCTGGAATAAAATCCTTGGCCTTGTTCTGAGAGAGGAACCCTTTCTATTGCTTTCATTTGCATTAAGTTGGAGATTTGTTTCAAAGCCTCTGCCCTTTGATTTGGTGGCAGGTCTGGCATGGCTTTTCTTTTCAGTAATGTGTGGAAATGGAACCTGTATCCTTTGTCTATTATTTGTAGTGTCCATTTGTCCCTTGTAATAATGTGCCAATTTTCTGAAAATAAGGAAAGCTTTCTGGCCAAAGGTGCTTCCAGTTGTGCCCTGGTTGGCGGTGTCAAAGTAAAGTTATTGAGCCTGTCCTTGTGCAGCAGTTGTAGGCCCTGCACTACTTCTCTGGTTGGGAGGCTGCCATTGACGTCCTCTGTAGGAGCCTCTAGTTTGCCCTCTACCTCTGGCACGCCTGTTCTTGCCTCTCTGAAATCTCTCTGTGTCTGGAAAGGACCAGTTCTTGGAAGGCCAATTTCTGCTGAATCTTGGTGGCTGGACTTGCATAAAATCTTTGACTGTTTGTACAGATTTTGCCTTTTCTTCAAATTTCTTTAAGGCCTCCTGAGCAGTGGAGCCAAATAACTTTTGCTTTTCCAGTGGAGCATCCAGAAGCTTTGCTTTAACATGGTCTGGCAGAGATTGTTCCTTCAGCCAAGCATGCCTACATATGACTGCACCTGTCATAGCTGACCTACATGAAGCTTCCAATGCATCATAACCACACTGCAAGAAATGGTTGCTAACCTGTTGAAAGTTATGTACCAGATCCTGAAGTGATTTACGATCTAGGGGTTCAGGTGAAGACAGTTTTTTTATGCAATTCATCTAACAAATACTCTTGGTACTGTATCATATGAAATTGACAGTTTAAAGCCCTCATAGAAAGGGTAGCAGAAGTATACACTTTTTTACCCCAACGCTCTAAAGCCCTAGACTCCCTTTCAGAGGGGAGTGGATTTTTAGTAGTGACAGCTGCAACCCCTTTAGGGCCCTGGGAAATAGTTTCTGGATCAGCAGAGTGGGCCTTGTAAAGGAAAAGATGTGAGTCCGGGACCCTGTAATACCTATCGGGTTTGGCAGGAGCCGGAGGGAGAGTGTCAGGGGTTGTGCTAGACTCAGAGTACACATCATCAATGACATTCAAAACAGGGGGAATAGCCAAAGGTCTATGCTGAGGCAAATGCAAGAAGGTCCTTAATCTCTTCCTGGAATCAGAAAATTCCTGGCCCTGCCACTGGAAATGCTCCCTCATAGTGTGCAGAGTTTCCCCAAAAGACAGCTCTTCAGGAGGGGAGGCCGAAGGGATGGATTCCTCTGCATCAGAATCCTCGTAAGCCGAAAAAAACCCCTCCTGGTAGTCCGAGAGAGCAGAGCCATCAGAGACCTCATCTGAGGATAGGGGATCAGAGGGCTCGACCCTGGGCCTTTTTTCTGTAGGAGGTTGGGAGCCCCTGTCTGGATGAGGCTGAGAGCCCCTAATTAATGAAATTAGGTCCTCTGCTAGACTAAGGATCTGAGAACCTGTAGTGGGTCCCTGAGGGATAACCCTGGGAGGCATAGTTTTTGAGTGTTTAGTAGCTTTAGCCCTTGAGAATGCCTTAATAGACATGGATGCAGGAGGCCTGGCTGCACCACGTGCTGGTATAGTTTTGTCTAAGGGAATGGTGTCGGAAGGTTCCTGGACACCAGATTCCAAAGGAGATTCAATAACCGATACAGTAGTGGTCTCCGGGGCCGAGGTTGCCGGTGGTACGGTTTCGGTGGACGGAAGTACCAAGGACTCAGTTTCAGTCGAGACCGAGACACTCGCGGTAGGCCTGGCCGTGGTTTCAGCCGAAACCGTGGACCGCATGTGTCGGTCCTTGTCCTTCCGTTTCTTTATTAAATGTGAAGTCGGAGTCTCCGACGGCATATTGTAAGCAAAACTAGCCCCAAAAAATTCCTCTGCAAACTCCGCCTGACGTCTTAGAGTGCGTCGGTTGAAGGAAGCACAGGCGGAACAGGCCGAGACGTCGTGGTCTGGGCCTAGGCAAAGTAGGCATTATGAGTGGAAATCCTTATGAGGTATTTGTTTCCCACAAGTTAAGCAATTATTAATTTTATCTGACATCGGCTGAGGCAAGAAAGAGTCCCCAACGGGGTACTTAGCTTTTGAAGTCTTCGGTTTAGCTGAATTACAGGAGTTAGCCGACCGGCACTTGCGAACTGCTTCTGTTTCGGGCACCACGCGGCAAGAAAGACTGAGGAAGATGGCGTCGGCTGACGTTTTTATACCCCAGGCGCTCTGACGGCGGGGAAAGGGCGACATCAGCCGACGCCGGACCAGGACTTTGGAATCCAGCCAACCGAAGGGCTGCCTGAGGCAGGACAACCCATATGTGATGACTGCAGATGCTTCCTTGAAGGACATCAAAATTATATAAAGAAAGTAAACACTACACCAAATTAAATTCTAGGAACAAACCACTTCAAGATGCAGACACTGTGGACAAAAGACCATTATGAGAGTAACAACCAGCTTTGTAGTCTGCCCACTGACTGCAGAAAACCAATATCAGTCTTACACAAGAGACAGATAAACCCCACTGCCATGTATGTTCTAAATTTCAAAACATGAAAACACTCCTTTATATTATTTTCAATTAAAAAGTTAACCTTGCTATTAAACAAAATCTCCCACAAGAGATATATGCTTCAAGAACATGGAGGGTTGGTGGGCTTCAGCTGCTATGGGGATTCAGGATAGGATGAGGTAAGTGCCACTTGTTGCCAGGTTGTGGGGCTGGCAACATACTTTTTACAGTAGTGCTGATATTGTATCATACACTGTAGTGAAAACAACTTTATTATGAACCTGACAAACTGATGTTGCATATACTCGAGGGTAATTTACAAATGCCATAAAGTGAGCAGTGCAGAATCCAAGGAAGGAAAACCATTCTTGAATCACTATTTACTATTCCTGCTCCGATGTCCAGCACAAACCCAAGGCAAGGAATTTCTGTTCATTGCATGACTTTCGCAAATCCACATACCGTCTTCATCAGAAACCAATGGAGCAAAGCATTAGCTTTTTATTTTTTTTTAATTAACAGTTGTTAACTGGGTAGGTAAAATGGTCTGCCAAAGACCATTTTCAGTCATGACCCAGGCCAGAGAGGCCAGACAATACAACTAAACATACAACAGAATGTATAACTATTTGCATAGAAATGTGCATAGGCAATGGCAGTAACATAGCTGTAGATATAGCACAGTATTGAATTTTCATTTAGGATCACATAGTTTTGAATTTTCAGGTAGGTACAACTCATTACTGATAGAGAAAATTATTTCACGTTTCAAGTCCATAAAGCATATTAATGGGGTTTATATTACAACATCGAAACGTCGTAATATTGAACACCTAAACATCGACCCGTATTCATCGAAACGCATTTAAGTGAATCGATGAATACTTACAGTGCAAAAAAAAAACACTTGCCCTGCAATCCAATGTAACTAACCTAACCTAAAACAAACACACCCATGTGGGGGGGCTGTGCCCCCCACCCCTCTAAGTAAATATACCAACGCCGAGATTTCACTACAGTGGAGAAAAAAGCAACACTGTGTAGTTGGCCAACTACATCTTTGCCCTGGAACTATTCATTGAATTGCGTAAATGCATTTCGATAAATAAGGGTCAACCATCTGGTGTTCGATATTACGTTTCAACGTGGTAATATACACCTTAATAATGACTATGGTATTTGCTACAGAAAGTAATTTTGATATGCAATAAATACTACCTGTTTCTTTTTTTTTTTTTTGCTGTGTGTTATAAGTGTGCCCACTAGTAAGTACACTGATAAATATACTAACAAAATCACAAATAAATTCAGTAAAATTGTAAACCTGTATTTAATAGCAAGTTAGGAGCATAACTCCAGTTCCATTTTGTGGGTAGATCCATAAAAAACAAAAACAGCTCCTTACGTGAAACAGCTTGCAACAATAAAAGATAAAATAACAAAACGCTTCCAAAACAGATGCATTTTGTTCCAGCAAAACAAATTATGCTAATTAAAAAGAAAAAATAATATGGCATTCCCTTCCTATAACTCAATAAATGCAACATTGTTTTTTTTTTTTTTTTAAGATTATAAGCAGTTTTTTTTCAGTTTCTTTGACTTTACTTCACATGACAAGGTTGTACAGTCTGGTTTTATGAAAGACCATTATCCTTCTAAATTTATGTTCCTGACTTCTTCAATTCATCTACATTTTTCACTGTTAAAAGTGGTGTATCAAAGACTGTACTTAATTTGTGATCAAAATAAGTGCTAAGCTTTACTACTTTTAAAAATGCTAGATAAATGTATCCAAGAATTTTGGTGGTTAGAATCGACAGCATGCATACTTCTTAACGTACTTCATCAAACTGCTTGCCTGTGACAAAAATGCTCAGGAATGTATGGTTTCCCTTTCCCAAAAGAAACAGTTGGTGGGACAAACATTATCAAAAGTTTATTTCCCACTAGGGGCTGTATCCTAAGATTCATTCTTCCCCTGGCTGTAATATTTCAAAGAAATAAATATATTTAGAACATATCAAGTTTTTTTTTTTTGTTTTGAGAGTCTCAGATTAAAAGGCTCATTTCCTGTAAAACAGTCCTTTTCAGCAATTTTTCCTTTTTTTTGCATTTTTCTTTACTTCCTCCTGCTCCTGTCTAAAACTGCCTTACTTTCTGCCTACTGCAATCATGATTCTCTTCTCCAAAACTTGACTTTATTGCTCTTCATTAGGAAGGGTGTTTCGGGTATCCGCTACCCTCTCGGTGAAAATATACGTTCTTACATTGCCTCAAGCCATCTCCAACCGCGCCCCCCGACATTCATACTTTGCTCATTGCCTTCCTACAATTGTTTTCCTGATAGGTGCTGTGTTTTTTTTTAATTTTTAAGCCCTTACAAAATGAAGAAGCTTCTATCAAGACCCTCATCGTGGAGATGATTTATTTTCTTTCTTACAGATTGTAGAGTAAACCCTGCACAATTCTGGTTACATTCTTGTTGATAGATGTGGAATGTTATTTCATTAGAAACTGAATATAAGAAATGGCACCTGAACATAAAAGTAAGCCTTCCACAATCTCTCTTAGTGGGTATACTCCCTGCAGCCCTGTATAAATATTACCACTAACTCCAAGATCACTGCACCAAAGCAGAACGGATATTTTCCTCTTTTTCACACTGCAGCAACCTACTCTGCGGTTTTGACTTTTGCACTCATCCTTTTGCACTACAGTCATACAACCTAAAAGTGCAAATCTTTGTGGAGGCTATTTTATCCTGCCTGTTTCAGTGAAGATGGTTCTCTAAAGCTATAGTACAGTTGTGTAAGAACTTACTGCAACAGTAAATGTCCTTCTGATCACTGTTGCAGTATTCTTAACAAATGAGTTGTAGCTCTCTGACATCCATCTGGTATGTAATAAAACAGAGGAACTGGAAGCTAGATGGATAGTCTTATTCAGAGCAGACATGGGACATGGTCTCAATGAACAAATACCACTGAGACCAAAGTTAAAGACCAGACCTCTACATAGGTAGAGTAGTTGTTTTTAAAAATATGTATTTTAATAATGTTTTTATACTGCACAAAGTATATAAGAAATATTTTATGATTATATTTTTATGATTTTCTTTGAATATTTAGTTCGTTTGTCGTTACCATATAACTTTAATATTTTATAGTAATGGAGTGTATATAGACATGTAATTTATTGCTGTCATGTGATGCATTCAGCAATGTTTAAACGTATGACTCATTTCAGTTTGTTTTTATGCACCTGAAGAAGCAGATGTGAAAGCACTTGTGCCTGATTAAAGCTTTATAACCTGGAGCCTATCTTGTGTCCTCCTGTTGTTTTTGGATACTTTACTGGTCTGGGCATGGAGAAGGCTTTGGGCTTGTAGTGTTTTGTGAAGGTGTGAACAGTTGACCATAAAGCTGCTTTTACAATGGACCTGGTATCTACCACCTTCTATAAGGCACCTGATGAAGCCAGTGCTCGAGTGGAGATTGCATGTGGCCATGTGGGAAAAGTCGTTCCATGGCGAGAGTAGCAGAAGGAAATAGGCTTTGAGATCTAGGACACAATAGTTTGTTTGGAAACTGCTTTTCTGTTTTCCTAATATAGGTAGTTTTGTCCAGGTAAAACCTTACCTGTCTGTAAATGTTTAAGATGCGCTGGAGATGGAAGAAAAAGGTAGGCTGATTGGTTGGTTGAGGGTTAGCTCACTAATCACTTTTGGCATGAAAGATGGATTGGGCCTGAGGCCTACCTTGTCTTGGTTGAAGATAAGGTATGGTGGAATAGTCATGATATCATGGACTTCTGAGACCCAGGGGCTGAAGTTAAGGCCAGGAGAAGCACTGTTTTCCAAGTGCAGAATTTTAGAGTAGCCAAAGCAGCAGGTTCAAAAGGGGGTAATGTCAGCTTTTCCAAAACAAAATTAAGGTTCTATGGTGGGGTGATAGGATTCCTTGGGGGTTTAAGGTATAAAACTCCCCTTAGAAAAACCTTAATGTCTGTCCTGGACATGAGGAGGACTTCAAAGGTAAGCAGACATTAATGGCAGATAAGTGAACCTTAATGTAAGAACAGGCCAACCACAAATGTAATAAGTCAAACAAGTACTGGAGCATTGTGGGGATGTCAAATAGAAGGGATTGGAGTTTGCACTTCAAAAACCAGATGGAAAATATCTTCCACTTGGCTGTGTAAGACTTTCTGGTGTTAAGTTTCCTGGCTTCCTGTAGGATCAAAAAAACTTATTCAGAATAGATCTATCTTGCAGAGATTAGAATCCTATCATCCAGAGGGTTAGGCTGAGTGAGGTTAGATTGGGATGAAGAAGCTGCCCTTTCTGTTGAGTGATTAGATCTCATTTTGGAGGGATTCTCCAGTAATTTCTCTTTGAAGATGAAACATGAATAGGAACCAGTGCTGCCTTAGCCAGAAAGGTGCCAGAAGCAGGAGTTTTGGAGATTCCTTCTGGACCTTGAGAAGGAGCTTTGGGAACAAAGGTGGGGGGTATGCATAAAGGAACTTCCCCAACTACTAGAAGGAGAAGGCATCTGTCCTCCAGGTTAGATATGATGAGTTCCTTGTGCAGAAAAGCAGGAGCTGGTGATGCTCAAAGGAGGCAAAGAGGTCTATCTGGGGGGGGGGATCCCCATCTGAGAGTTATAGATTTGAAAACATCTGTGTTCAAGGGCCTTCTGTGTGAGTCCTACTTGTCCTTGCTTAGACAGTCTGCCAATATGTTCTGCTGCAAGAGAATATATGTCACTACAAGTGTAAGATTCAGCTGAGAAGTTTGGTGCCAGACTTCCTGTGCCACCTGCACAGGGGGTAGAATCTTGTGCCTTCCTGCTTGTTTATGTACGACATCACAGTGGTGTTGTCCATGTGCACCAGCAGAGTGTCTGGTTTCCAAAGATGTGAGAATGTCTGCAGGGCTTGTTGAAGTGCCCTCATTACCTTTAAGTTGATGTGCTCTTTTAGTACAAATGCAGGGCACTCTCCTTGCACTCTGTGGTCTCCTGTTCAAGCTCGCCATGCCCTGTCTGAAGCATCTGTAAGCAGGATTTGGTTATGTGTGGCTGGAGTGAATGGAAGACCTGGGTTGAGCATAACCTAACTGCTCCAGAAGAGGAATGCGGGAATCGAGAGGCTGAGAGGAATGGGACAACACTGACTTGAGATACAATTGTATTTTCCTCATGTTTAGTCTGGCAAGGGGCAGCATAGGGATGGTGGTAGCCATGAGTCCCAGGTTCCTGAAAGCTTATATGGCAGAGCAATGGTCCTCGATGGAAAGCATTAAGAACTCATTGGCTAAGGAGGTGACCTTCTCTTGAGGAATAGAGGCATGTATGGCAGATGTGTCCAGCCTGCATCCCAGAAAAATCAGCTGTTGGATGGGAATGAACTGTGATTTCCAAACCCCAGGAGGGTCAAAAGTTGCACAGTATAATGAAGGTGCTTTAAAAGAATGTCCCTGGATAAAGGCTGGAGTAGGTTTTCCAAGTAAGGGAAAAGTTGTATGACCTGAGTGCAGCAGAAGACCAAAGGGCAAAGCAGTAAACTGAAAATATGATGACCCAGTAAAGAACCTGAGTTGTTTTCTGCAGGAAGGATGGATGGGAATATGGAAATAAGTATCCTTTAGGTATAAACATACCAGAAAAGCTTAAGGAAGTAAGAAAGGTCAAAAAGTTTGTAAAGACAGAATTTGTAAACAGGGAACTCTCTGAAGGGTGTTTTGCCATGAGAGGTCCAGGATGACTCTCCACTAACCCTCTTTCTTTGGGACAAGAAAGATCCTTGAGTAAAATCTCTTTCCTAAATAGGAAGGAGAAAACTCTTCTATGGTTTCTGGGCTAGTAAGTCTTGCATGATAGGGTCTAGGTATGTGGTTGGGAGGAGGTGGGAGAATTCCCCTGGGTGTTGGGCTGCTTTCTCTAGACATAGTGTAACCCTCCTTGATAAGGCTTAAGATCAACTAGTCTGAGGTTACTGCTTCCCAGAATGGAGTCTTTTTAAGAGGAGAGTGGAGGAGTACAGTTTCAAGAGGGGGGGGTGGAATATAGTCACAGGGGTCTACTACCAAACTGAGGCCTCCCAGAAGGAGTATCCCTCGGAGTTTTTCTGGGAATTTTTCTCAGGAATTTTCCTTTGCCTATGAGGTATTCTAGGATCTTCAATGACAAATGAATTAGACTTTGATGGACAATTTCTATGGTACCTGGGAACTGCAGAAACCAGAATCTGATGCCAATCTTTCATTATCATGCCATGCTCCTGCAAAGCCTTGACAAGACTAGCAGCTTGTGAGCCAAAAAGGAGGCTGTTATCCAAGGAGGAGTCTAGAATCTTAGACTTGAAATCTTCTGGAATAGGTTGGCCTCATAGCCAGTCATACCACCTGATCACTGAGCAAGCAACAGCCACCCTGGTAGAGGCATCCACAGCATCATAGCTGCATTTAATACTATTTGAGAAGCCTGGCTCACTAGATACTGCATATGGTCTTGCTTTAGTACTGTAATACAGAGAGTAAGCATTTGGTCATTTGAAAGATAAAGTGGAGGAAGTATATACTTTCTTACCCCACCTGTCCATTGTTTGACTGTCCTTGTCAATGGGGGGAACATTAGTATCAGAGAGCATCTTGGAATGTTTGTCTGAAGCCAGAGATACTGCAGCTGGGTTTGCCACAGGGTTTTGTACAGGTACTTATGTTCATCAGGAACTTCGTAGAACCTATCTGGCCTTTTTGGAGTAGGAGGCTGAGAACCAAGTGCAGAAGAGTTGGCTTGAAATGCGTCTAAGTAAACATCTAACTCTGGGGGAACTGGAAGAGAAGCAGCAGCAGTACCCATCTCTAATAAGTTGTAGTATCTCTTTTGCACATCAGACACCTGTCTGGAATGCCATTCAAAATGTCTCATCATGGTTTGTTTAGTTTCTACAAAGGAGGTCTCTTCTAAGGGGGAATCTGGAGAGACTGATTCTCCATCATCTGAGGAAATCTATTCTGGGCAGTGTAACTAGGAAGAGTAGTCGAGAGAAGGATCAGAATCCCTGTCAGGTTCCTCACTAATGGAGAAGGAATCCAGGGCCTGTTTATGTGATGTGGTCTGATAAGGATGAGTCACAAAGGAAGGTGGCTGCAGGGACGTGATAGCCTTGAATAACCCTTGAGAAAAATGAATCCATTCTTTCTCCCTGGATGCATAAGGGGAAGTACAGTGCTTATGTTTTTGCTTTTTTTGTCTTAGGGCTGATGTCTAACTGAATCAGTTTAGGGTGTTCTGAGCCTTGGCACATTTCTATAAAGTTATTGAGAATCTCTTCCCACACAAGGATCTGAGGAACTCCTCAAGGGCCCTCCAAGATAATGAGTTGCAGTTTATCAGAGAACTCAGTCATCTACAAGGCCTCAGGAGCTGTACCTGACTCCAGCAAGGTCACAGTAGAGGGATGCTGAGACGATGATTGGAGTACTGGGGTTTTGACCACCTCAGCAGGTACATCTGAGTCTGAGACAATAGAAGGAGAATCCTCTCTAGGTTTTTAAGTTTTTTATTAAGAGTGAGACCAACATCCAGGCTTTCCAACATGGTAGAGTGAGCCAAGCATTTCAGGTGTTGGTTTTGAGGAAGGTATTAAGTGTTGATAGCCTAGACCACAGTGTTTTAGGAACAAATGAGTGACAGATCAGAACAGGCACTAAGTGTGCAACTCTTTGTACAGAATTTGTCTACTGCACTTGCACTTACCCCTCCTAGCTGACATCTAATAACAATTAGCAAAAAGAGTCAAAAGTTTAGATAGGAAGGATCTCCACTGGGGCAGGTATCTGATCCAACAAACAAAGCTATGGTACCGAGTTACCGAACAATAACAGTGAATCAGGTTCAGTGACCTGCGTTCGGGCTGGTGGTGAGATAGTTTGAAGATGTTGTATATACAGTATGTCCAGATTTATACACCTACACTGACAAGCTGAGGTCATCATCCAGATATATGTCCTAGGAAGGTAAAACGTTGGTACCCCATTCAGACAGCTACAAAGAATACTGTAAGAGTGACTCACTCAGAACTTACTGCCAGCTTTTAATAGAATGTTTCTCAAGAAAAAATACCTACATTCATCCTCATAGCAAAGCATCCAGATTTCACATGAACATTTCCTGTGAACCTTAAAAAACATTTACCAACACAACATGTAGAGCCATATTGACCTCAAGCCATATTGACCTCAACAAAGACATGCAACATTATCAAGTCAAACAGGACATCCTAAGGGAAGGCACATGTTCATTACTTGCACAGTTAGATGATCTGTTCTTTTTTAAGTGTATCTCTATAACTACAAAACTACATAACATCCTGTCATGAGAAAAAAAACAAGCCAGTAACAGCTCAACAAATTGTATCCATTTTTCAATACAAGAAATGCATATTTTTGTCTGTTTAGTGCTGTTCACTATGATTCAACTGTGATCTTGAAATGTGGTGCAATATGTAATAGCCCAAAGAAGACTGCAATTCAAATGCACTTTGGAGTTAAAAATACGCTACTAAACTGGGATTATGGACAGGTGTACTGAGCAGTTCAAATACAAAGGATAAAAATGTTCTGGAAACACTAATGAGCAAGGCTCCATGGAGTGGAAACAGCTAAGTGCCACTTAGTGTTTCAGACAGGTATTTAAACTAACTGAAGTATACAGCATCCATCCTCTGACCTACTATTTTTCTATACTACATCAGCTCTTTTCAGGTGCACAGTGTTTATATTCCAGATATAGATTTTTAAAAATAAGCAAATGCTTGCTTACTTTTATCCAGCAAAGCAGGATACAAAATAAACTGGCTTGCTCAGTGCACTAAATGAGCAGCATCTCTGCCCAAGTCTGCCTTTTTAGTTGCAAATTTAGCTGAACTATAATTTAAGGAAAACATAAGGAGCTAGACTGGCTATACTTGCAGATGGACTAGTTTCCAGACACAAGATAAATTAAAATTTCAATTTTGTTTAAAAATACCCTCAAAAAACCTGGCAAGTGAGCCATTTTTAAGTCAGGGATATAAATAAACACACTATGCAAGGAGGTATATGTATATCGCACATGTCCATACCAGAGATGAGACATTAAAATCTAAACACTTCTGCTGAATTACAGTTTTCAGAAGCCTGTCTACGACATACCGTTGTCTTAGCATTTATCTGTTTCTTTTATATACTACTTCACTGTAATTTATGACTAAATATACTTAAAATCGTGCTGCATCTGCCTGTGCACTGACCTGTGGGTTAAACCATGCAAACAACCACAACAGTATGAGTAGAAAGAAAAGCCTGCTTCCTGCTTCATATGCCTCTAACACATAGAGAAAGCTTTCAGTGTATACTTTTAACTCAATGATCAGTGTTGCTGTTATCAATGTGCATGCTACACAGGACACAGCAAAACTAAATATGTGTATTCTCATCAGAATACAGGCATATTTCTTTCTGTTAGACGCTTGTTAACACAGGTTCAGTGGCTCTTAATGGCCTTGTGACATTTTCTCTACAGAGTAGATATCTCTTAAGTTTCTCCTTCCTCACTAACACACATAAACTATTGCAACTATTCCAAGAATTTAAAAGAAAGTCAATATCATGGATAAACCACGAACAGACAGGCAGTAGCTCAACTTCACATGTAGTAAAACGATACTCAAAAATATAAAAACTTATTTTATTACTATATGCAGGTAAGCGCTTTCACAAAGAGCTTCATCAGACCATTAAAATAGTAACAGTCACAACAATGTTTAAAGTATAGCAGCCAAAAGAATGTAACCAATTAGCCTGTTCTCCATAATTTAAAGGCAAACTCATCAATTCGGCTAATACACACACACACTTATACAATGTCAGTTAAACACTGTTAAAAAATCATCATACATTTCTCCAAAGATCAGACCTATATATAATAAAAAATATATATTAAAAAATATATTATATGAGGTTCAATATGGAAGTAGCATGAATATAGAATACCACATATAAAATGCATATAAACGGACATAAACGCATACTGTGGACCTATCTAGAGAAAATAAATGTCCCATGAGTGTACCTAGAAATAGCAGCTGGTATATAATGCTAAAATATGGTGGCATGTATCAAACATCAACTAAAATGCTAATCCAGGAATAAATAAATACACAAACAAATGTATTATTATGAAAAACCTTAAAAACATATATACAAAAAATATATATACTACACAACTACCTAACCTTAAGCCTTCTAGTTTTCAGGGCTGGTTTAATCGAAGCCCTTTCGTTAAGCCCTCTCCCTTTATCAGCTCTCATTCTAAGTATCCATTTAACTTCCCTGTCCACAGTAAGGTTCCTAATGTCCCCTTCACACAGTGTGGTTTGGACTTTATCAATTACCATAAACTTAAATGTATGGTTAATACCTGCTGACATAACATGTTTAGCCAAAGCATTATTAGGGGATTTGATATGAATATTATATATGTGTTCCCTTATTCTATCTTTAAGCATACGATCTGTTTTGCCTACATTATGAATGACAAACAGAGCATGTAGCTAAATAGACCACATGCATATCTCTACAATTAGCATACACATGATAAATGAAATTATCACCAGTATCAGGATTAGTAAACTCATTAGTGGTATCAATGTACTTACAAAAATTGCAGTCACCACATGGAAAAGTACCTAAAATATGTGTAACATGTTGGTGATAATCATTAAATTTCGGGTAACATAGCATTCTCCTTAAGTTACATGTATTCTTATATATAAATTGTGGATGATCACCTATAACATTCCTAACTTCTGGGTCAGTAATCAAAACTCGCCAATGTTTATCTATAATATTAGTGACTGGTTTCACATCCAATGAAAAAAACAAAGGTACTTTCAAAGTAGTTGAACTGGCTTCATCCGTACATCTAAATGAATAGTATGGTTTAGCTCTATCTTGCTTGAGAAAATCAATATCTAGGAGGTCCCTATTAATCTCTTGTTCACAGTAGCCTCTAGTCATTAGCCTAACTTTCAGGATATCCTTTTCTCTACGGAAACCTGAATCTGAGGCATTAAGCCTAGAAATCCTCATACCTTGACCTTGTTTTATGTACTTAGAAATATGGTGGGGGTGCATGCTAGTGCAATGTAGTAAAGTATTCCTATAACAGGGTTTACGATAAACACCTGTATTAACACAGCTGCAATCAAGCCTCTCAACATAGATATCTAAGTATGCAATTCTAATCTTAAAATAGTTCATGGTAAATTTTAGGTAGTCTAATTGACTATTCAAAGCTAACAAAAAATCTTGCAAGTCCTCAAATGTACCTGCCCATATCAAAAAAACTGGAGAAATGTATGATTATTTTTTAACAGTGTTTAACTGACATTGTATAAGTGTGTGTGTATATTAGCCAAACTGATGAGTTTGCCTTTAAATTATGGAGAACAGGCTAATTGGTTACATTCTATTGGTTGCTATACTTTATTTAAACATTTTTGTGACTGTTACTATTTTAATGGTCTGATGAAGCTCTTTGTGAAAGCGCTTACCTGCATATAGTAATAAACAAAGTTTTTATATTTTTGAGTATCATTTTACTACATGTGAAGTTGAGCTACTGCCTGCCTGTTTTGTGGTTTATCCGTGATATTGACTTTTTTTTACTTATTTACTCATTCGGATATAGCTACGTTTATCTGCGCTATAAGGTGTTTGTTGTGCTTCCTATTCCAAGAATTTGTTCAGTTGACTGACACTAAATGATACAAGCAGAATAATTTAGAGTAATATAAATCCAAGAATGTAATCATGCACATTCCAATTCCATCAAGCACTGACTTTGTTGATATCTGGTTGAGCAAGATGCCAGGCACATTCCCTTTCATATTTTTCAATGAAGAGAGATTTGCTCCCTGTGGTCTTATTGGTGCAAGGTTGGCATTTTCTGCTGTCCACTAAACCAGTCTTATCTTGATAAATATTACTGTACCTACAATGCTTACGTGTTTTAGGAAGCTATTCAAAACAGGTGATAGCATGCCTGCTTGGCATCTTATTCTGTTTTAAAAAATAAAATGAATAAAGATGCATTAAGGTGCATTCAAGAGAACCAGTAAGGGTCAAACATGGATTCTGCAATGACTGTATACTCAAACACCAGATTAGCAATGCATATTCTTAAACCCGTGCCCTGAAAAGCATTTTTTTCTAAAGGGACTTCACATATCACAGGATCCTTGATAAAATATTGCTTATAAACGTTTGTGCTTTGAATTTTTTTTTTTATTTCTTATTTTTTCCTGGTTAAGTCCTATATGTTTATGCTATACAAATACTGCTGTTTTATTTTCACTGTATTTAAGGTAAATGTATCAGAGGCATTTTGATACCCAAAATGTTTCAAAACATAACTAATGGCTTTCCACATCGGAATGATAAGCCTTTTAAATAAGGGTCAAACAGGCATATATAGTAGAGTCTGGCTTGTTAGCTTGCATAAGTAAAGTCCCATGTATTCTTGTGCACTCATGAGACAGTGTGCTGAAACTTTTTTATTAGGAGTACTTCTGGAGCAATTTGTGTATCATCTATGATGCACTGAAACTGAGGTTTGCAAATATCATTACACACAAAAAGACATAGGAAGTTATCTGCAGGGTCATGTAAAAAAGTTCAAGCACCTCAGTAAAAGTGATAAAAGTCTGGCCACACAGTATTTTCCAAAATAACAATGCTAAGAACAAAAGATCAACCAGAAAAGGACTGAAACTGGAAATTTGATCTAGGGAAACTGTTAGAAATATATATTTTTTAACATATAATATATATATATATATATATATATATATATATATATATATATATATATATATATATATATATATATATATATATATATATATATATAAATATATATATATATATATATAGGGGTGGTGGAATTAACAGACTGCTAGAGGTGGTCTTCGATTCATAAACACTGAGGAAGTGCAGAAATGTATTTTATGACATGAAGTAACTTGCTGTTTAACTAGAATCTGCAAGTTAGTGTCTGAGGAACTTATAATATATTTACCTGTCATTTTATTCTTTGAGTTTATGATTAGCTCTGCAAAAAGAAGACAAGCTTCAGCAGCCAATTAATGAAATTAAAGTGCTCAGCAACAAAGTTGCAGACTACAATTTGAATCCCGTCAATTTTACTGTACAACATATGATCCTACGGAAATCATTTAACTGACAGTTCTACAGATCAGGGAACCTAGACTTGTTAAACTGGTATTCTTTGAGCCCAATCTATTAAGTACACAACTTAATGAATGAGAACAGGGTGAAAGGGATCGTGTCTTTTCTATAGTGGCAATGGTAACCTTGGAATCAGAATATAAAAAATGGATTGGGAACACTTCTCATATGAAGGAACACAGGGGGCAGTGCCTAAAAGCTTTGCATTTTTCAAAACATGCTACTGGCTGAATTCCTGCCCCTCAATTTTTCAATTGCTGCCCCCGACAATGCATGATATGAAATAACAAGCTTACATCACTAGTACTATATCACATTTAACCTCTTTGTGCATCCAGACAAACTTTACAAATTTAGTTCAAATGGCTTGCTTGGAATGCCTATGATTTTAAAAATTGTAAGTGCAACTCACTGAAAAAGGGAGATAGAAAAATGAAAAAAAATGGTGTCTGTGTTGGTCAGGAAGAAATAATAACTAATCTAAGTTTAACAACTCCAGCAGAAGGCTAAAGCAAAGATAAAAGCATCACAACTTTTTTTAGTGTGATCCCAAAAGATCTACCATTAAGAAGAAGAACACTTTAGTGAAGGCAGTTCTATAACACCTCAAATGCATGTTCATAGGTTCATAGGTTCATAGGTAGGTACTAGGCTATTTGCCCTGTGGCCTATACAAGCCCAGCCAAAAAGGTACCCTGGCTTTTGCCACCTAAGAAAATTATTTTCCTGTGCCACTGTCGAGCAGAGCCACAGAGGTGATCCCCGGGGTGAATTTCCTATTTCCCATCCAATCGTCAAGATTTATCTTGAAGAGTGCTAATGAGGAGCTTTGTTTGATATAGATAGGTAGTTTATTCCAGAGTATGGGAAGTCTCTGGGACAGGAATCTATCCCTCTGACATGTTGTGTTTAATGTGGTGACAAGGTTAAGGTCCCTAGAGCGTGTAGCTCGGAGGGATTGGGATTTCTTTAAGTGGAGCATGTCCAACAGCTCTGGGTTTGATATAGCTTTGTATGTTAGGCAGAGATCACTTCAGAGTAGGCGATATGTGATGAAGTAAAGCTGTTGTTTTTTGAGATGGTCTGTGTAGGGCATCTGTTTGAGGCTGGTAATCTTCTTTGTGAGGTATTTCTGCGGCCTTTCCAGTTGTTGTAGATGTCTTGTGAGGTACATACCAAAAGGGGCACTGTACTCTATAATGGGTCTAATGAGTGATGAGTAGAGGGGAACAATGACCTATTTTTTTCTAGATGAGAAACCTTTTGTGATGAGGTGTGCCACGTAGAAGGATTTCCTGACTACTGTGGCAATGTGATTATAAAAGGAGAGACTACTCTCCACCTGTGTCCCAAGGTCTCTTATCACACTTTCAGTGTTAAGTATACTACCACCTATGCTGTAGTTCATGGGTACAGAGTTTTTTAAAATAGGGGATGACAATGCACTTTTTGGCATTGAGCTTGAGGCCATGGCTTTGACACCAGGCATCTGTCTCAGTGAGGCCCTTTTGTAGGATGTCCACATCATTAGGAGTTTTGATTATGGCTCCTAGTTTGCAGTCGTCTGCGAACTTCATTAGCCAAAGACCTTCTGTGTTAGCCTGTACTTCAAAGAAGTAGATACCAAACAGGAGAGGACCCAGGACTGAACCCTGTGGTACTCCACTTGTCACTGGTCTGAAGTCGGATATGGAGTCTGCTACTTTCACAGTGTGGGTTCTGTCAGTGAGCCAGTTGGCAACCCATCTTGTGACATAGGGATTTATACCTAGTTTAGTGAGTTTATCTATAATTCCAGAGTGGGGGATGGTGTCAAAAGCCTTGGCAAGATCTAGATAGGCTGTGTGAACCACCTTACCCTTGTCTACGGCTTTGGTGACTGCTTCAAAGAAGTCTATCAGGTTTAGAAGACATGATCTGCCTTTTACAAACCCAAACTGGGTGGGATCTAGAGTCTGGCAATCACCAATATCTTTGTTTATAAGTTCCATGATGATACGTTCCATGGCCTTGCAGATCAGGCTCGTCAGGCTAATGGGGCGGTAGTTCCCGGGGTCCGTGGTGGCTCCCCCCTTGTGCAGTGGGATAACCGTTGCTGTGGGCCATTCAGCAGGCACAAAGCCTGAGGTGAGGCTATGATTGAACATGGTACTTAGGTGGGGTGCCAGTTCATTCTGTAGTTCATGTAGAATGCAGCCTGGGATGTTGTCTGGCCCCATGGATGCTGTCTTCTTGGCTTTGGAGAGTGTGGTTTTTACCTGTGCAGCCGTGATTACAGGAACTTTGCATTCTTCCTGTATAGAGATGGGCTCTTTAGGGGATGAGAGGGGGGTAAAGTTAGCACTGAACCTATCTGCCAGGATGTTGGCAATATCAGTTGGGTCTGTATATTTAGTGCATTGTGCTGTAACTCAAAGCAGATATGAGTGTTGCCATTGAGATTCTTGACATAGCTATAGAATGCTTTGTGGTTGTCTTTAGAATCAGTGGCGATTTTGTTTTCGTAACTAGCTTTGGAGGATTTTATCAGGGATCGCAGCTTCTTACTGAGGCTGACTAGGGAGCTCCTCCACTTGTGGGATTTTACTCTCTTTTGCAAGAGTTTCTTCCTTCTGTTGTACAGTTTGTTTATGGCAGGGGACCACTAGATTGGCTTCCTTTTTTTTGGAGGATAGCGTCTTGGTTCTGTTTGTTATAGCACGATCCATGCACTCATGTAAGTGCTTATAAAGTACAATTGTGTAGGATTCAGTAGTCATAACTGTATTGTCCATCTGCATGGGTGTCATGAAGTTCTCCACTTCTGTCTTAAGAAGCATGAAGTTGGCTTTGGAGAAATTTTTTACCATGGGGGGGTGGAGGCAGGATGTGGATATCTAGGGTAATTAGCTTATGGTTGGAGCGGACCAATGAGGCATTGACTTCAGGTGTGGAACACCGGTCACTCATATTGGTAATGACTAGATCCAGGATATTGTTGCCCCTGGTGGGGGTGTGGATAAGTTGATCCAGGGCATCGGAGTTTATGAATTCCAGAAACCGTTGAGTGAAGGAGTTACATGAGTAGCTTTCTCAGTTAATGGTGGGGGTAGCTGAAATCGCCCATTATTCGGGTGTTTGGTTGAACCCTAATATTTTCCAGTACATCAAGAAAAGAGGAGTGGGAGTCCTGGGGCATGGTGGGTGATCTGCAGCAAGCTACAATTTGGATTGCAGTTTTGCCCAGAGTTAGTTGCACTTGGATAACCTCGGCTGCATTATGCTGAGCAACTAGCCTGGAGGTGTGGATATCATTAATGAATATGGACACACCTCCACCTTTGGTGTTCCGGTCCAGGTTACATGGCCGAAAAGTGTGGTATGAGTTATAGCCTGGTAGTGCAGGGGTGCTCTCTGGAGCATTGAACCAGGTCTCAGTCACTGCACAGATATCGATGTTCTCCATTTTAAGGAGTGCCTCAAGTGAGTGCATTTTGAGATTTAGACTTCTAGCATTGAGTAGCATCACCCACAGTTTTTGCTTGCCTGTTCCTGTTATGGTGGTGAAGTTGTCATTTGAACCTTGCCTAAAAAAGGCACTATAGGGGCAGCAAGAACCTTAGCCAGTATCCAGAATCACAGGGGTGACAGGTGCAGGCCATCTCTGACAAAGCATCGTGGTCTGTCGACCATATCATCCCAGGCAGACAGATACTGGCTCCCTTTAGAATAGCACCAGAAGCTTAGCCAATTGTTGAAGTCAATCATTTGTTCCTTGTACTGCGGCATCATTCTGGGTGATGGCAGAATGCTACTCAGGGCTAGGGTCATACCTACCTGGGCTACAAGATCGGAGAGCTCTTCCATGTCTCTTTTCATGTACTCAAGGGAGGTACGTCTCAGGTCGTTCATACCAACATGGACAATGACAGAGTCATATTTGTACTTATTGTGGAGTGACCTGAGACCGTGGGTTATGTGGCGGATCCTGGCACCCGACAGGCAGCTGACAGTAACCTTCTCCTTGTTTAACCTGGTGAGTGGGACATCAGTGTGCCTGACTATAGAGTCGCCTATGACTAGTGTGTTGGGTACGTTGTTTTGCCTTATTGGCTGTGGTTGAGTGGCACACTGAGTCTGCAGGCTATGTGTTATTTGGGTTGCGTTGGGGGTGGAGGTTGCTTGCATTTCTGCTTTGGTGGTCTCTGTTGCTTGAGCAGATTATTATTGAGAGCCTCCACGAATGTTTTTGTGTTTCTATGTGTGGATTTTGGTGGTGTAGATTTAGTGAGACTATGTGATGAGTGTGGTGAGGTGCAAGTGTTTACCTTCTCCTCTTGACTAGTTAAACACTCAAGACTCAGCACAGCTCCTCGTGGTGTCCTGCAGAGTTTTACAAGCAGCAGAGAGTGAAAAAGTGACTTTCCTTTGATTTATAAGTATTTTTCTGGCTTTCTTTTTTGACTGCTGTATTTCGACTGTATTTCGCCTAAAAGCATTTTTATATTACTAAACTAACTCTGCAAGTTGATCTACTGTATTTGTGTTTGCTTCTGAACTGTTTGCACTTTAAAAAGTTTGTTTTCTGCTTAATTTAACTGTTAGGCTAACACACTCAAGTGTGCTAGCCGATTTAAAGCATTTACTGTTTGTTACTGTATCTTTTTGACTGTTTGAAACAAAAAAAAAACAAAAAAACAAAAAAATATCCTTGTTTTCCCGCCTTTACTGAACTAGAATAGTCCAGTCTTCAGATTTTGCTGATCTTTGGGCTGTGTCATAGTTCCTGTGTTATCCATATCCTTATTTGGATAGGAGGAAGCTTCTTTGTTCACCAGTGGGAGTGGGGAGCACTGAGCAGCCTATTTGTCCCTAAAGGAGTGGTTCCAGCCCAGCAACTTGTAGTTTATTGGCCATTTTGGGCCATTTCCTAGCTCTTTTCAACCCCCTGCTATAAAGCCCACTTTAGCGCGCTTTTGCGCTTGAATACGACTCAGCACAGCTCCTCGTGGTGTCCTGCAGAGTTCTACAAGCAGCAGAGAGTGAAAGAGTGACTTTCCTTTGATTTATATGTATTTTTCTGGCTTTCTTTTTTTGACTGCTGTATTTCGACTGTATTTCGCCTAAAAGCATTTTTATATTACTAAACTAGCTCTGCAAGTTGATCTACTGTATTTGTGTTTGCTTCTGAACTGTTTGCACTTTAAAAAGTTTGTTTTCTGCTTAATTTAACTGTTAGGCTAACACACTCAAGTCGCTAGCCGATTTAAAGCATTTACTGTTTATTACTGTATCTTTTGTCTGTTTGAAACAAAAAAAAACAAAAAAAATCCTTGTTTTCCCGCCTTTACTGAACTAGAATAGTCCATTCATTAGATTTTGCTGATCTCTGGGCTGTGTCATAGTTCCTGTGTTGTCCATATCCTTATTTGGATAGGAGGAAGCTTCTTTGTTCACCAGTGGGAGTGGGGAGCACTGAGCAGCCTATTTGTCCCTAAAGGAGTGGTTCCAGTCCAGCAACTTGTAGTTTATTGGCCGTTTTGGGCCATTTCCTAGCTCTTTTCAACCCCCTGCTATAAAGCCTGCTTTAGCGCGCTTTTGCGCTTGTATATGACTCAGCACAGCTCCACGTGGTGTCCTGTAGAGTTCTACAAGCAGCAGAGAGTGAAAGAGTGACTTTCCTTTGATTTATAAGTATTTTTCTGGCTTGCTTTTTTTGACTGCTGTATTTCGACTGTATTTCGCCTAAAAGCATTTTTATATTACTAAACTAGCTCTGCAAGTTGATCTACTGTATTTGTGTTTGCTTCTGAACTGTTTGCACTTTAAAAAGTTTGTTTTCTGCTTAATTTAACTGTTAGGCTAACACACTCAAGTGCGCTAGCTGATTTAAAGCATTTACTGTTTATTACTGTATCTTTTGTCTGTTTGAAAAAAAAAAAAATATATACTTGTTTTCCCGCCTTTACTGAACTAGAATAGTCCAGTCTTCAGATTTTGCTGATCTCTGGGCTGTGTCATAGTTCCTGTGTTGTCCATATCCTTATTTGGATAGAAGGAAGCTTCTTTGTTCACCAGTGGGTGTGGGGAGCACTGAACAGCCTATTTGTCCCTAAAGGAGTGGTTCCAGCCCAGCAACTTGTAGTTTATTGGCCGTTTTGGGCCATTTCCTAGCTCTTTTCAACCCCCTGCTATAAAGCCCGCTTTAGCGCGCTTTTGCGCTTGTATACGACTCAGCACAGCTCCTCGTGGTGTTCTGCAGAGTTCTACAAGCAGCAGAGAGTGAAAGAGTGATTTTCCTTTGATTTATAATTATTTTTCTGGCTTTCTTTTTTTGACTGCTGTATTTCAACTGTATTTCGCCTAAAAGCATTTTTATATTACTAAACTAGCTCTGCAAGTTGATCTACTGTATTTGTGTTTGCTTCTGAACTGTTTGCACTTTAAAAAGTTTGTTTTCTGCTTAATTTAACTGTTAGGCTAACACACTCAAGTGTGCTAGCCGATTTAAAGCATTTACTGTTTGTTACTGTATCTTTTTGTCTGTTTGAAACAAAAAAAACAAAAAAAATCCTTGTTTTCCCACCTTTACTGAGCTAGAATAGTCCAGTCTTCAGATTTTGCTGATCTCTGGGCTGTGTCATAGTTCCTGTGTTGTCCATATCCTTATTTGGATAGGAGGAAGCTTCTTTGTTCACCAGTGGGAGTGGGGAGCTCTGAGCAGCCTATTTGTCCCTAAAGGAGTGGTTCCACCCCAGCAACTTGTAGTTTATTGGTCATTTTGGGCCATTTCCTAGCTCTTTTCAACTCCCTGCTATAAAGCCAGCTTTAGCGCACTTTTGCGCTTGTATATGACTCAGCACAGCTCCTCGTGGTGTCCTGCAGAGTTCTACAAGCAGCAGAGAGTGAAAGAGTGACTTTCCTTTGATTTATAAGTATTTTTCTCGCTTTCTTTTTTTGACTGCTGTATTTCGACTGCATTTCGCCTAAAAGCATTTTTATATTACTAAACTAGCTCTGCAAGTTGATCTACTGTATTTGTGTTTGCTTCTGAACTGTTTGCACTTTAAAAAGTTTGTTTTCTGCTTAATTTAACTGTTAGGCTAACACACTCAAGTGCGCTAGCCGATTTAAAGCATTTACTGTTTATTACTGTATCTTTTGTCTGTTTGAAACAAAAAAAAAAAAATATCCTTGTTTTCCCGCCTTTACTGAACAAGAATAGTCCAGTCTTCAGATTTTGCTGATCTCTGGGTTGTGTCATAGTTCCTGTGTTGTCCATATCCTTATTTGGATAGGAAGAAGCTTCTTTGTTCACCAGTGGGAGTGGGGAGCACTGAGCAGCCTATTTGTCCCTAAAGGAGTGGTTCCAGCCCAGCAACTTGTAGTTTATTGGCCATTTTGGGCCATTTGCTAGCTCTTTTCAACCCCCTGCTATAAAGCCCACTTTAGCGTGCTTTTGCGCTTGAATACGACTCAGCACAGCTCCTCGTGGTGTCCTGCAGAGTTCTACAAGCAGCAGAGAGTGAAAGAGTGACTTTCCTTTGATTTATATGTATTTTTCTGGCTTTCTTTTTTTGACTGCTGTATTTCGACTGTATTTCGCCTAAAAGCATTTTTATATTACTAAACTAGCTCTGCAAGTTGATCTACTGTATTTGTGTTTGCTTCTGAACTGTTTGCACTTTAAAAAGTTTGTTTTCTGCTTAATTTAACTGTTAGGCTAACACACTCAAGTGCGCTAGCCGATTTAAAGCATTTACTGTTTATTACTGTATCTTTTGTCTGTTTGAAACAAAAAAAAACAAAAAAAATCCTTGTTTTCCCGCCTTTACTGAACTAGAATAGTCCATTCATTAGATTTTGCTGATCTCTGGGCTGTGTCATAGTTCCTGTGTTGTCCATATCCTTATTTGGATAGGAGGAAGCTTCTTTGTTCACCAGTGGGAGTGGGGAGCACTGAGCAGCCTATTTGTCCCTAAAGGAGTGGTTCCACCCCAGCAACTTGTAGTTTATTGGTCATTTTGGGCCATTTCCTAGCTCTTTTCAACTCCCTGCTATAAAGCCAGCTTTAGCGCACTTTTGCGCTTGTATATGACTCAGCACAGCTCCTCGTGGTGTCCTGCAGAGTTCTACAAGCAGCAGAGAGTGAAAGAGTGACTTTCCTTTGATTTATAAGTATTTTTCTCGCTTTCTTTTTTTGACTGCTGTATTTCGACTGCATTTCGCCTAAAAGCATTTTTATATTACTAAACTAGCTCTGCAAGTTGATCTACTGTATTTGTGTTTGCTTCTGAACTGTTTGCACTTTAAAAAGTTTGTTTTCTGCTTAATTTAACTGTTAGGCTAACACACTCAAGTGCGCTAGCCGATTTAAAGCATTTACTGTTTATTACTGTATCTTTTGTCTGTTTGAAACAAAAAAAAAAAAAATATCCTTGTTTTCCCGCCTTTACTGAACAAGAATAGTCCAGTCTTCAGATTTTGCTGATCTCTGGGTTGTGTCATAGTTCCTGTGTTGTCCATATCCTTATTTGGATAGGAAGAAGCTTCTTTGTTCACCAGTGGGAGTGGGGAGCACTGAGCAGCCTATTTGTCCCTAAAGGAGTGGTTCCAGCCCAGCAACTTGTAGTTTATTGGCCATTTTGGGCCATTTCCTAGCTCTTTTCAACCCCCTGCTATAAAGCCCACTTTAGCGCGCTTTTGCGCTTGAATACGACTCAGCACAGCTCCTCATGGTGTCCTGCAGAGTTCTACAAGCAGCAGAGAGTGAAAGAGTGACTTTCCTTTGATTTATATGTATTTTTCTGGCTTTCTTTTTTTGACTGCTGTATTTCGACTGTATTTCGCCTAAAAGCATTTTTATATTACTAAACTAGCTCTGCAAGTTGATCTACTGTATTTGTGTTTGCTTCTGAACTGTTTGCACTTTAAAAAGTTTGTTTTCTGCTTAATTTAACTGTTAGGCTAACACACTCAAGTGCGCTAGCCGATTTAAAGCATTTACTGTTTATTACTGTATCTTTTGTCTGTTTGAAACAAAAAAAAACAAAAAAAATCCTTGTTTTCCCGCCTTTACTGAACTAGAATAGTCCATTCATTAGATTTTGCTGATCTCTGGGCTGTGTCATAGTTCCTGTGTTGTCCATATCCTTATTTGGATAGGAGGAAGCTTCTTTGTTCACCAGTGGGAGTGGGGAGCACTGAGCAGCCTATTTGTCCCTAAAGGAGTGGTTCCAGCCCAGCAACTTGTAGTTTATTGGCCGTTTTGGGCCATTTCCTAGCTCTTTTCAACCCCCTGCTATAAAGCCTGCTTTAGCGCGCTTTTGCGCTTGTATATGACTCAGCACAGCTCCACGTGGTGTCCTGTAGAGTTCTACAAGCAGCAGAGAGTGAAAGAGTGACTTTCCTTTGATTTATAAGTATTTTTCTGGCTTGCTTTTTTTGACTGCTGTATTTCGACTGTATTTCGCCTAAAAGCATTTTTATATTACTAAACTAGCTCTGCAAGTTGATCTACTGTATTTGTGTTTGCTTCTGAACTGTTTGCACTTTAAAAGTTTGTTTTCTGCTTAATTTAACTGTTAGGCTAACACACTCAAAGTGCGCTTAGCTGATTTAAAGTATTTACTGTTTATTACTGTATCTTGTCTGTTGAAACTGTTTGGAAAAAAAATATAAATATTTCTTTTCCCTACTTTTATTGAACTAGAATAACTCAGTCTTCGGGATTCTTGATCTGGGCTGTGCCATAGTTCCTGTGTTGTGTTGTCCATATCCTTATTTGGATACTGGATAGGAAGCTTCTTTGTTCACCAGTGGGGTGAGGAGACTGGAGCTCTGGGCAGCCTATTTGTCCCTAAAGAGTGGTTCCAGCCCCAGCAACTTGTAGTTTATTGGGTCCATTTTGAGCATTTCTAGCTCTTTTCAACTCCACTGCTGTAGCTTTAGCGCCTTTTAGCTGTATGCCGAAACTCCAGCACAGCTCCTGGTAATTGTCTACAGAGTTCTACAAGCAGCAGAGGTGAAGAGTGACTTTCCGCTGATTTATAAGTATTTTCGCTTTTCTTTTTTGACCTGCTGTATTTCGACTGCATTTCGCCTAAAAAGCATTTTATATTACTAAACCTAGCTCTGCAATTTAGTCCCTACTGTATTTATGCTTCACTTCCCTGAACTGCACACTTTAAAAGTTTTGTTTTTAGCAATTTGCTGTTAAATTCTGCCACCTCAGTCTGCCTTCTTGATTTTAAAAACATTTACTGTTTATTACTGTATCTTTGTCTGTTTGGAAACAAAAAAAAAAAATATCTTGTTTTCCGCCCTTTACTGAACAAAGAATAGTCAGTCTTCAGATTTTGCTGATCTCTAGGTTTGTCCTTGGATTCCTGTGTTGTCCATATCCTTATTTGGATGGGAAGAAACTTCTTCACCAGTGGGGTGGGGGCAGCACTGACAGCCTGTTGTCCCTAAAGGAGTGGTTCAGCCCAGCAACTTGTAGTTTGTATGGCCATTTGAGACATTGCAAACTCTTTTCAACCCCTGCTATAAAGCCCACTTTAGCGTGCTTTTGCGGCAGATAGAGCTCGCTGGCTCTTTCGTGGTGTCTACCGAAGAGTTCTAAGCAGCAGAGAGTGAAAAGTGACTTTCCGCTGATTTATATGTATTTTCTGGCTTTCTTTTTTTTTTTGACTGCTGTATTTCGACTATTTCATCTAAAGCATTTTTATTACCTAAACTAGCTCTGCAAGTTGAGTCTACTGTATTTGTGTTGCTTCTGAACTGTTTGCACTTTAAAAGTTTGTTTTCTGTAATTTAACAAACTGCCCACTCAAAGTCTGCTAAGCGATTTAAAACATTTGCTGTTTATTACTACATCTTGTCTGTTTGAAACAAAAAAAAAACAAAAAAATCCTTGTTTTCCGCCTTTACTGAACTAGAATAGTCATTCATTAAATTTTGATCTCTAGGCTGTGTGTGGTTCCTGTTGTCCTGTCATATTTGGATAGGAGGAAGCTTTGTTCACCAGTGGGAGTGGGAGCACTAGGCAGCCTATTTGTCCCTAAAGGTGGTTCCACCCAGCAACCCAGCAGTTTTATTGGTCATTTGGAAATATTTCTAGCTCTTTTCAACTCCCTGCTATAAAGCTAAGCTTTAGCACTGCGCTTATGACTCAGCTGCAGGCTCCTCGTGTCCTGCAGGGGTTCTACAAGCAGAGAGTGAAGAGTGACTCCTTTGATTTATAAGTATTTTTTCTACTTTCTTTTTTGACTGCTGTATTCGACTGCATTTAGCCTAAAACATTTTATATTACTAAACTAACTCTGCAAGTTGATCCTATATTTATGTTTGCTTCTGAACTGTTGCACTTTAAAAGTTTGTTTTCTGTAATTTACTTTATTAGAGGCTAACACCTGCCACTCAAGTCATGGCGATTTAAGCATTTTACTGTTTTATTACCATATCTTGTCTGTTTGAAACAAAAAAAAAAAATATCTTGTTTTCCTTCTTTACTAGACAGAATAGTCCAGTCTTCAGATTTTAACTGATCTCTAGGTTTGTGTCCTTAGTTCCTGTGTTGTCCATATCCTTATTTGTGGATAGGGAAGAAGCTTCTTTGTTCACCAGTGGGAGTAACAGGGAGCATGAGCAAACCTATTTGTCCTAAAGGGTGGTTCAGCTGGCAACTTGTAGTTTAGCTGATACAGGAATGCATTTTCCTAGCTCTTCAACCTGCTACTCAGGCACTTTATGAGCTTTTTCAAAGGCAAATCGACTCAGCACACAGCTCCTCATGGTATCCTGCAGGTTCTACAAGCAGCAGAGAGAGTGAAAGAGTGACTTTCTTCCAATTTATATGTATTTTCTGGCTTGCTCTTTTTTTTTGACTGCACTGTATTTAGAGCTGTATTTCGCCCTAAAACTTATTTTATATTGCTAAACTAGCTCTTGGGGAATTGATCTACTATGTTTATGTTTGCTTCTGAACTGTTTGCACTTTAAAAGTTTTGTTTTCTACTTAATTTAACTGTTGAGCTAACACCCTCGAGTCGCCTAGCTACGATTTAAGCATTTACTATTTATTACTCTTTGTCTATTTGGAAACAAAAAAAAAACAAAAAAATCTTGTTTTCCGCCTTTTGAACTAGAATAGTCATTCATTAGATTTTTGCTGATCTCTATAGGCTGTGTCATAGTTCTATGTTGTCCATATCATATTTTGGATAAAGAGGAAAGCTATTTGTTCACCAATTAAAGATGCAAGAACTGAGCAGCCTGTTGTCCTAAAGGGTGGTTTCCAGCCCAGCAACATAGTTTTATTGGCGTTTTCATTCATTTCCTAGCTCTTTTCAACCCCTACCTCCAGCCTGCTGGCCCGCGCTTTAGCGGCTGTATATTCAACTGTGACTCCGCGTGGTGTCCTGTAGAGTTCTACAAGCAGCTTAGAGAGTGAAAGAAGTGGCTTTCACTTCCAATTTATAAGTATTTTCTGACTTGCTTTTTTGACTGCTGTATTTTACGACTGTATTGCCTAAAAGCATTTTATGTTACTAAACTAAACTCTGCAGTTGATCTACTGTTTATGTTTTAACTTCTGAACTATTTGCCTTTAAAAATTTATTTCTGTGATTTAATATTAGGCTAACACTTGCCTCCAGTCACTGCTTCAGTTTCAAAAACATTTACTATTTATTACCATCTTTGTCTTTGAAAAAAAAATATATATATATACTTGTTTTCATACTGAACTAGAATGATGAAGTCTGAATTTACTGATCTCTGGGGCATGTAATAGTTCCTGTGTTGTATCCGCCATCCTTATATTTGGATGGGAGGAAGCTTCTTTGTTCACCAAGGTGGGTCGATTTCGGGCATTCTTTGTCCTAAAGGGTGGTTTCCAGCCCAGCAACATAGTTTGGTGGCCATTTGATTCCGTTTTCTAGCTCTTTCAGCCCCTGCTAAAAGCCCGCTTTGGCGTGCTTTTGCATATATCTGACTCAGCACAACTCCTCATGGTGTCCTGCAGGTTCTACAAGCAACAGAGGTGAAGAGTGACAACTGGTTATGTGTGTTTTTCTGGCTTTTTTTTGACTTGTATTTAGGCTGTATTTCGCTAAAGCATTTTTATATTACTAAACTAGCTCTGGGGTTGATCTCTACTATATTTATGTTTGCGCTGAACTGTTTTAAAGTTTGTTTCTGCTTAATTTTAACTGTTAAACTAACATAATACTTCTGTGATTTAACATTACTGTTATTACCATGTCTTTTGTCTATTTGAAACAAAATAAAATATCCTTGTTTTCCACTTCTTTGAATTTAGAATAGTCCAGTCTTCAGATTTTGCTGATCTGGGCTGTTATCGCCAATTCCTGTGTTATCCGCCTCATGACCCAGATGGAAACTGCCTGGCGGGTGTGAGGCCACTGAACGCTATTGTCCCAAAGGGTGGTTCCAGCCAGCAACGCCGTTTATTGGCCGTTTTGGGCCGACTTTCCTAGCTCCTTTTCAACCTGCTATAAGCCCGCTTTATATGATCGACTCAGCACAGCTCCTAGTGGTATTCTGCTGATTCTGGCAACAGAAGAGTGAAAGTGGTGCTCTTTGATTTATAACGTTATACTGACTTTCTTTTTTTGTTCATAATATTTCCAACTGTATATTTCCTTCAAAAGCATTTTATATTACTATTCGCTCTTAGGATTGGTCTACTATTATTGTGTTTGCTTCTGAACTGTTTCTTTTGAAAGTTTGTTTCTGTAATTTAACTGTTAAGAATAACTCTGGTATTTCTAGCGTTTAAAGCATTTACTGTTTGTTACACATAATCTTTTTGTCTGTTTGAGCAAAAAACAAAAAAACAAAAAATCCTTGTTTCCCACCTTTACGTTAGAATAGTTCAGTCTTAGTTGCTGATCTCTGAACATGTCATGGGAAAGTTCCTGTGTCCGCATATCACTTATTTGGATGGGAGGCTTCTTTGTTACCAATTAGAATGAGAACTCTAAGCAAAACTATTTGTCCCTAAGGTGGTTCCCACCCCCAGCAACTTGTAGTTCATTGGTCATTTGGGCCATTTTCCTGGGCTCTTTTCAACTCCTATAGAAACCAGCTTTTAAGCGCACTTTTCGCGCTATGTGACTCAGCACAGCTCCTCATTGTGTCCTGCAGTTCTAAGCAGCAGAAGTGAAAAGTGACTCCTTTGATTTATAATCCTTTTGCAAACTGCTTTCTTTGTATTTCGACTGCATTTTCGCCTAAAGCACATTTTATGTTACTAAACTAGCTCTGCAAGTTGATCTACTATATTTGTGTTTGCTTCTGGAACTGTTTGCACTTTGGTTTTGTTTTCTGTGAATTTAACAGTAGGCTAACAAACTCAAGTCATGGCAGAATTCAAGCATTTACTGTTTTATTACTGTATCTTTGTCTGTTTGAAACAGAGTAAAAAAAAAATATCCTTGTTTTTCCACGCCTTTTACTAGACAAGAATAAGTCAGTCTGATTTTCTTGATCTGGGTTGTGTCATAGTTCCTGTTTGTCCCATATCCTTGACTGGATAGGGAAGAAGCTACTGTTCACCAGTGGGTGGGGCACTGAGCAGCCTATTTGTCCCTAAAGGAGTGGTTCCAGCCCAGCAGCTTTGTAGTTTATTGGCGTTTTGGGCCATTTCCTAGCTCACTAAACCCCTGCTATAAATGACGCTTTGGCAACTGCAACACCTATGTCAGCACTGGCTATCCTCATAATTCTGGGTTCACAAGCAGCAGAAGTCAGAAAGAGTGATTTTCCTGATTTATAATTATTTTCTGGCTTTCTTTTTGACTACTGTATTTAGAGCTGTATTTAACTAAAAGCACTTTTGTATTGCCTAGCTAGCTCTGCAAGTTGATCTACTGTATATTTTATGTTGCTTCTGAACTATTTACTTTAAAAAGTTTATTCATAGCAATTTAGCTGTTGATACTTTTCCTCAAGTCTTGTCTTGGAATTCAAAGCTTATTTACTGTTTGTTACTATCTTTGTCTGTTTGAAACAACATTAAAAAACGAAAAATCCTTGTTTTCCCACCTTTGCTACAGGCTAGAATGGTCAGTCTTCAGTTTTAAGTCTCTGGAACGCTGCGATTTCCTGTGTCCATAATATTTGGATGGGAGGCTGCTGTTCCACTTGATGGGGTGGGGCTCTGAGCAGCCTGACCCCAGCCTAAAGGGTGGATTCGCTTTAACCAGCCTTGGTGCCTTGGCCATTTTGATACACCCATCTTTTCAACTCCCTATATAAAACCAAAGCTTTAAGCACTTTGTCCTTGTAGCTCAGCGCTCTCGTAATTACTTCTGCAGAGTTCTTACAAGCAGAAGGTAAAGGTGACTTTCCTTCAATTTATAAGTATTTCTCACAAACTTTTTTTGTGCTGCTATTTGACTATTTAAGCCTAAAAGCATTTTTATATTATAAACTAGCTCTGCAAGTTGATCTGTGTTGTGTTTGCTTCTAGACTGTTTGCACTTCAAAAGTTGTTTTCTGCTTGTTTAACTGTGGAAACTGCTTTTGCTCCAAGTCGCTTCTTGATTTTCATCGTTACTGTTTATTACTGTATCTTTTTGTCTATTTGAAACAAAAAAAAAAAAAAAATATCCTTGTTTCCACTTTATGAACAAGAACATTCAGTCTTCAGATTTGCTAATCTCTAGGTTGGCTAATATAGTTCCTGTGTTGTCCATATCCTTGATTTGGATAGGAAAAGCTTCTTTGTTCACTTAGGTAGGGGTCAGGAGCGCAGGCAGCCTATTTGTCCCTAAAGGAGTGGTTCCAGCCCAGCAACTTGTAGTTTATTGGCCATTTTGGGCCATTTCCTAGCTCTTTTCAACCCCCTGCTATAAAGCCCACTTTAGCTGCGCTTGAATACGACTCAGCACAGCTCCTCGTGGTGTCCTGCAGAGTTCTACAAGCAGCAGAGAGTGAAAGAGTGACTTTCCTTTGATTTATATGTATTTTTCTGGCTTTCTTTTTTTGACTGCTGTATTTCGACTGTATTTCGCCTAAAAGCATTTTTATATTACTAAACTAGCTCTGCAAGTTGATCTACTGTATTTGTGTTTGCTTCTGAACTGTTTGCACTTTAAAAAGTTTGTTTTCTGCTTAATTTAACTGTTAGGCTAACACACTCAAGTGCGCTAGCCGATTTAAAGCATTTACTGTTTATTACTGTATCTTTTGTCTGTTTGAAACAAAAAAAAACAAAAAAAATCCTTGTTTTCCCGCCTTTACTGAACTAGAATAGTCCATTCATTAGATTTTGCTGATCTCTGGGCTGTGTCATAGTTCCTGTGTTGTCCATATCCTTATTTGGATAGGAGGAAGCTTCTTTGTTCACCAGTGGGAGTGGGGAGCACTGAGCAGCCTATTTGTCCCTAAAGGAGTGGTTCCAGCCCAGCAACTTGTAGTTTATTGGCCGTTTTGGGCCATTTCCTAGCTCTTTTCAACCCCCTGCTATAAAGCCTGCTTTAGCGCACTTTTGTGCTTGTATATGACTCAGCACAGCTCCTCGTGGTGTCCTGCAGAGTTCTACAAGCAGCAGAGAGTGAAAGAGTGACTTTCCTTTGATTTATAAGTATTTTTCTGGCTTGCTTTTTTTGACTGCTGTATTTCGACTGTATTTCGCCTAAAAGCATTTTTATATTACTAAACTAGCTCTGCAAGTTGATCTACTGTATTTGTGTTTGCTTCTGAACTGTTTGCACTTTAAAAAGTTTGTTTTCTGCTTAATTTAACTGTTAGGCTAACACACTCAAGTGCGCTAGCTGATTTAAAGCATTTACTGTTTATTACTGTATCTTTTGTCTGAAAAAAAAAAAAAAATATATACTTGTTTTCCCGCCTTTACTGAACTAGAATAGTCCAGTCTTCAGATTTTGCTGATCTCTGGGCTGTGTCATAGTTCCTGTGTTGTCCATATCCTTATTTGGATAGGAGGAAGCTTCTTTGTTCACCAGTGGGAGTGGGGAGCACTGAGCAGCCTATTTGTCCCTAAAGGAGTGGTTCCAGCCCAGCAACTTGTAGTTTATTGGCCATTTTGGGCCATTTCCTAGCTCTTTTCAACCCCCTGCTAAAAAGCCCGCTTTAGCGTGCTTTTGCACTTGTATACGACTCAGCACAACTCCTCATGGTGTCCTGCAGAGTTCTACAAGCAGCAGAGAGTGAAAGAGTGACTTTCCTTTGATTTATATGTATTTTTCTGGCTTTCTTTTTTTGACTGCTGTATTTCGACTGTATTTCGCCTAAAAGCATTTTTATATTACTAAACTAGCTCTGCAAGTTGATCTACTGTATTTGTGTTTGCTTCTGAACTGTTTGCACTTTAAAAAGTTTGTTTTCTGCTTAATTTAACTGTTAGGCTAACACACTCAACTGCGCTAGCCGATTTAAAGCATTTACTGTTTATTACTGTATCTTTTGTCTGTTTGAAACAAAAAAAATAAAAAATATCCTTGTTTTCCCGCCTTTACTGAACTAGAATAGTCCAGTCTTCAGATTTTGCTGATCTCTGGGCTGTGTCATAGTTCCTGTGTTGTCCATATCCTTATTTGGATAGAAGGAAGCTTCTTTGTTCACCAGCGGGTGTGGGGAGCACTGAACAGCCTATTTGTCCCTAAAGGAGTGGTTCTAGCCCAGCAACTTGTAGTTTATTGGCCGTTTTGGGCCATTTCCTAGCTCTTTCAAATGCCCTGCTATAAAGCCAGCTTTAGCGCGCTTTTGCACTTGTATACGACTCAGCACAGCTCCTCGTGGTGTTCTGCAGAGTTCTACAAGCAGCAGAGAGTGAAAGAGTGATTTTCCTTTGATTTATAATTATTTTTCTGGCTTTCTTTTTTTGACTGCTGTATTTCAACTGTATTTCGCCTAAAAGCATTTTTATATTACTAAACTAGCTCTGCAAGTTGATCTACTGTATTTGTGTTTGCTTCTGAACTGTTTGCACTTTAAAAAGTTTGTTTTCTGCTTAATTTAACTGTTAGGCTAACACACTCAAGTGTGCTAGCCGATTTAAAGCATTTACTGTTTGTTACTGTATCTTTTTGTCTGTTTGAAACAAAAAAAAAACAAAAAAACAAAAAAAATCCTTGTTTTCCCACCTTTACTGAGCTAGAATAGTCCAGTCTTCAGATTTTGCTGATCTCTGGGCTGTGTCATAGTTCCTGTGTTGTCCATATCCTTATTTGGATAGGAGGGAGCTTCTTTGTTCACCAGTGGGAGTGGGGAGCTCTGAGCAGCCTATTTGTCCCTAAAGGAGTGGTTCCACCCCAGCAACTTGTAGTTTATTGGTCATTTTGGGCCATTTCCTAGCTCTTTTCAACTCCCTACTATAAAGCCAGCTTTAGCACACTTTTGCGCTTGTATATGACTCAGCACAGCTCCTCGTGGTGTCCTGCAGAGTTCTACAAGCAGCAGAGAGTGAAAGAGTGACTTTCCTTTGATTTATAAGTATTTTTCTCGCTTTCTTTTTTTGACTGCTGTATTTCGACTGCATTTCGCCTAAAAGCATTTTTATATTACTAAACTAGCTCTGCAAGTTGATCTACTGTATTTGTGTTTGCTTCTGAACTGTTTGCACTTTAAAAAGTTTGTTTTCTGCTTAATTTAACTGTTAGGCTAACACACTCAAGTGCGCTAGCCGATTTAAAGCATTTACTGTTTATTACTGTATCTTTTGTCTGTTTGAAACAAAAAAAAAAAATATCCTTGTTTTCCCGCCTTTACTGAACAAGAATAGTCCAGTCTTCAGATTTTGCTGATCTCTGGGTTGTGTCATAGTTCCTGTGTTGTCCATATCCTTATTTGGATAGGAAGAAGCTTCTTTGTTCACCAGTGGGAGTGGGGAGCACTGAGCAGCCTATTTGTCCCTAAAGGAGTGGTTCCAGCCCAGCAACTTGTAGTTTATTGGCCGTTTTGGGCCATTTCCTAGCTCTTTTCAACCCCCTGCTATAAAGCCCGCTTTAGCGCACTTTTGCACTTGTATACGACTCAGCACAGCTCCTCGTGGTGTCCTGCAGAGTTCTACAAGCAGCAGAGAGTGAAAGAGTGACTTTCCTTTGATTTATAAGTATTTTTCTGGCTTTCTTTTTTGACTGCTGTATTTCGACTGCATTTCGCCTAAAAGCACTTTTATTTTACTAAACTAGCTCTGCAAGTTGATCTACTGTATTTGTGTTTGCTTCTGAACTGTTTGCACTTTAAAAAGTTTGTTTTCTGCTTAATTTAACTGTTAGGCTAATACACTCAAGTGCGCTAGCCGATTTAAAGCATTTACTGTTTATTACTGTATCTTTTGTCTGTTTGAAACAAAAAAAAAAACAAAAAAATATCCTTGTTTTCCCGCCTTTACTGAACAAGAATAGTCCAGTCTTCAGATTTTGCTGATCTCTGGGTTGTGTCATAGTTCCTGTGTTGTCCATATCCTTATTTGGATAGGAAGAAGCTTCTTTGTTCACCAGTGGGAGTGGGGAGCACTGAGCAGCCTATTTGTCCCTAAAGGAGTGGTTCCAGCCCAGCAACGTGTAGTTTACTGGCCGTTTTGGGCCATTTCCTAGCTCTTTTCAACCCCCTGCTATAAAGCCCGCTTTAGCATGCTTTTGCGCGAATTTGTGCAAAGTTGCTCATAGATCAGCATCGGGCAGCGCCTGTTAATCAAGTTTAAACTATTTCTGGCTCTGCAAAGTCTGCTCTTCAATTTTTCCCTTAGAACTGCTCTACTTGCAATCTAAACAGTCTATCCTCTATCTGAAAAGCCCAGCACTTGCTCCTAAAGCATTTTTATACAGATAAAGCACTCTTAAACAAAAAGGAAGTACTTCATTCACCTAAATCTCCTTAAGTACCCATTTCCCTATGGGTCCATTCTGACTCAGTTACACAGCAAACCTATCCACTATTCTAGCATGTCAAAGGGTCAGTTGCTGGCGTCCTCTCCTGTTCAGCTGGTGAATCTGGGAATCTTGAGGCAATGTTACAACTGCCTCATGTACACAGACAACCCTCTCCTCCTCCCAACAAATACAAATATATGTGAAAGATGCAACTATATAGCCAAACTGGAGGCTGAGCTCTCTCAACTCAGTACTGGCAAAAAGTACAGTTGTGTACACCTACCATAAATGTAGATGTTCGAGTGTCTTCACTGTTGCAGTCATAACTGTAGGGTGATCCTGCCGGCAGGCAGCCCGAGGTTGGCCAGAATCCCAAAGTCTGGGTCCGGTGTCGGCTGTACCAGCAAGCACCCTGACGTCAGAACGCAGAGGTATAAAGCTGACAGCCGACGCCATCTTCTCCAGTCTTTCTTGCCCCAGATGTCAGAAGTCCCCCAAAATAACCAAAAGGTGTCCAAAAAGGAAACACAAATACACCACAAAAGAAGAGGAAGATAAGAGGGGATTGGTGGGAGGGAAACACCGACTGCAACAGTGAAGACACTCGAACATCTACATTTATGGTAGGTGTAACACAACTGTACTATGTTCTTCGTGTTTCACTGTTGCAGTCATAACTGTAGGGTGGAATCCCAAAGCTGTGATGAGGGAGGAGGTTATGCAGAAGAAGGGCCAGCCAGAAGGCCCTGCAAGACAGCAGAGGCAAAACCTGCCCTAGACTTAGAATACAAAGGGAGGTTATAGTGCTTAGAGAAAGTATGCACTGAACTCCAAGTGGCAGCTTCCAAAATGTCCTTGGTAGGAACTCCTCTGAGAAAAGCTGCTGAAGTGGCAGCTGCTCTAGTAGAATGACTTCTAACAGTACCTGGAATTTGCTTCCCAAAATGAGAGTAACAAAACCTTATCCCATGAGCAATCCATTTGGAAATAGTTTGTTTAGAGATAGCCTTGCCTAGAGAACTAGAGGTATAAACTGATCAGATTTTCTGAAATCTTTAGTTCTATCCAGGTAAAACCTTAGTTGTCTGTGTACGTCCAATGAATGCAAAATCCTTTCCCCTTTGTTTTGAGGATTTGGAAAGAAAGTAGGAAGGTGAATAGTCTGATTTAAAGCCACTTTAGAAATCACCTTAGGCATAAATGTAGGATTGGTCCTCAAGGCAACTCTGTCTTGGTGGAAAATAAGGTATGGTTCCACAGCCATGAAAGCTTGCAACTCTGAAACCCTTCTGGCAGAAGTCAAAGCTAATAAAATAGCTGTCTTCCATGATAAGAACTTGATATCCGAAGCAGCCGCAGGCTCAAAGGGGGATAAAGTTAGTTTTTCCAAAACATAATTAAGATCCCAAGCAGGAACAGGAGGAGTTCTGGGAGGTCTTAAATTCTTAGCCCCTCTCAAGAATTGTCTCACCAGCTGGCGAGAAAAAAAGGGGGGATCAGTGTTGTAATGAGCCGAGATAGCAGAAGCATGGATTTTAATGGAAGAAGAGGAGAGGCCTTTAAGCAAAAGGTCTGAGAGGTAAAGTAAAATGGAAGAAATGTCAGGCAAAAGAGGATTAGAACCTCGGTCCCACATCCAAATACAAAATCTTTTCCATTTAGAAGCATAGGATTTTCTAGTGCTAGGGCACCTAGCTTCTAAGAGAACATCCAAAACTTGTTTGGAAAAAGCAGAAAGAATCAAAGGCCCTTGTAGAGCCAAGCTGCCAGGCAAAGAGTCTTGATTTGAGAGTGTAGCATCTGACCCTGATGCTGGGACAGAAGAGAAGGAAACAGAGGCAGAATCCATGGAGGTTCCAAGAACAGGTGTCTTAAAGTTGGATACCAAAACTGCCGAGGCCAATTTGGAACTATCAAAATGAAAATTTTGGGTTTGTCCTGTTTTATTTTCAGTAACACCCGAGGCAGAAGAGGAAGAGGAGGGAAGGCATATCCCGAAAGATTCCTCCAGCTGAAAGACAGGGCATCCACTTTCCAAGCTGCTTTGTGGAAGGACCTGGTGCAAAAGAGAGGCAGCTGATGGTTGAGATGAGATGCATGCAGATCTACCTGAGGGATTCCCCAAACTGCTGTAATCCTGCTGAATATGTTGGGGTCCAGCATCCATTCGTGAGGATCCAAAAGATTTCTGCTTAGGCTGTCTGCAAAGAGATTCTGTTTTCCTGGAATGAATTGAGCTTGAAGATGCAGATTCAGATTTAGAGCTGTGTCCCATAAACTCATGGCTAGTCTGCAAAGGGGGTAGGAGTGAGAGCCCCCCTGCTTGCTTATGTACCACATGACTGTGGTATTGTCTGTGCGAATCAGAAGATGGCCTGGTTGCAAAAGACTCTGGAAGGCTAGAAGAGCATTTTGGACTGCCAACATTTCCTTCAAGTTGATGTGCCAGGTAAGATGCTTCTTTGTCCAGTAGCCCTGCTGGCAATTGTTTAGGTAATGAGCTCCCCAAGCATAATCTGAGGCGTCTGTGGTTATGATCCGAGCAGGATGAGGTAGACAAAAGGGATTCCCTTCGTTTAAAGCACAAGCCCTGGACCACCAGAGGAACTCTTTTTGGAGGCAGGGAATCAGAGGTATCATAGTTTCCAGGCTGTGGTAATGCTGAGACCATACACTCTTTAGGTACCATTGATGTTTTCTCATATGAAGCCTTGCATTTGGAATCAACAGGATGCAAGAAGCCATATAGCCCAAAGCCTGCAGGGATTTCCTTGCAGTGAGCTGAGTTAAAGTAGCCAAGGTCTTGAAAATTGATGCCATCTGTACTTGTTTTTCTGGAGTAAGGAAGGCCCTTTGTAAACTTGTATTTAGAAGAGCTCCCAAGAAGATCATTTCTTGAGAGGGGATCAAATGTGACTTTTTTGTGTTCACTGAGAATCCCAGTAGTAGGAGAAGACGCTGAACAAACTGCAGATGTTGAAGTAAAAGATCCTTGCTGTCCGCCTGAATAAGGCAGTCGTCCAGGTAGGGGTAAATTTGAATTCCTTGGAGTCTGCAATAAGCTACTACTGGAGCCAGACACTTGGTAAAGACTCTGGGTGCAGTAGATAAGCCAAAGGGCAGTACAGAGAATTGAAAGTGTCAGGAACCTGCCTTGAATCTGAGGTATTTTCTGCGTTCCTGTCTGATGGGAATGTGTAAATAGGCTTCCTTCAAGTCCAATGTCACCATCCAAGCATCCTGGGAGAGCATGGGAAGAAGTTGTTGCAGAGTAAGCATTTTGAATTTTGGAATCTCCAGAAAGGTATTTAACACTGAGAGGTCCAGAATAGGTCTCCATGAGTTTTGTTTCCTTGGGACCAGAAATAGTCTGGAGTAAAAACCTTTTCCCATCTCAGGAAGTGGAACAGGTTCTATGGCTTTCATGGTCAATAAGGCGTCCACTTGATTTAAGGCCTCTGACCATTGATGTTTTGGCAGATCCGGCCAGCCCGAAGACCTTGGCAGAGTATGAAAGTGGAATTTGTAGCCTCTTAAAATCACGTCTAAAACCCATTTGTCCTGGGTAATATGAGTCCAATTTTGGTAGAAAAGAGAAAGTTTTCCTCCGAGAGGGGCTTACAGGCAAGGAGGACCTGTAGCCCGACGGAGAGAGTCATTGGGTCTGCTTCTTTTGTGATTGAGGTCTGTCTTCTCCCCTTCTAGGTGAAGAAGCAGTCCATTGTCTGGGCCTGTAAGAGGCCTGAGCCTGCCCCCGACCTTTGGAGCGTCTATATCTTCCCCTTTGAGGCCTGTCAGACATGGGAAAAGACCAATTTTTGGAGGGCCAATTTCTAGAAAATCTAGGAGGCTGAACTTGTAAAAAATCTTTAACAGTCTGCATAGATTTTGCTTTTTCTTCCATCTTTTTAATAACCTCCTCAGCCTTGGATCCAAATAAAACATCATGCTGAAAGTACAGTTTTGTACCTACCATAAATGTAGATGTCCGATAGGCATGCATCTGCAGTCCTTACAAATGGGTTGTCCTGTCGTCAGGCAGCCCTTCGGTCGGCCGGATTCCAAAGTCTGGGTCTGGCCTCGGCTGGTGTCGCACTTCACCCAACGTCATAGCTGCAGTTCTTCGGGTATAAAGGCATCAGCCGACGCCATTTTCCTCAGTGTTTCTTGCCCCAGATGCCAGGTGCCCTCTAGTAAGGCTAAATTTGGATAAATGCAAATGGTTCCAAATAGTAGAGAGCAAACAAAAAATAAGCATGTATGTACATATATACAAACAAATACACCATAATAGATTCCCCCAGCTAGCTACAAGATGGGCAAATACCCTAGGAGTACCACAGAGGGGAAGGAGGGTGGGTAATCCTGACTGCAGATGCATTCCTATCGGACATCTACATTTATGGTAGGTACAAAACTGTACTATGTCCTTCAAGGATGCATCTGCAGTCCTTACAAATGGGTAGAATACCATAGCCAAAGTGGGGGAGGAGGAGAAATAAGATTATGGTGTAGTTAAGATCCCTTGCAAAACAGCAGTGGCAAAACCTGCTCGGGATCTGGAGTATAAAGGTAAATTGTAATGCTTGGCAAATGTATGCATGGAGCTCCAAGTAGCAGCCTCTAAAATGTCTTTGGTAGCCACTCCTCGTAAAAAAGCTGTGGTAGTGGCTGTAGCCCTTGTAGAGTGAGGCCTGATGTTTTCTGGAGTTTTCTTCCCATGGTAGGAGTAACAAAATCTAATGCAATTTCCTATCCACTTAGAGATTGTCTGTTTTGAAATTGCTTTTCCTTCCATACCTGTTGCATATGCTACCAGTAGCTGGTCAGTTTTTCTATTGCTCTTGGTCCTGTCCAGGTAGTAGCGTAATTGTCTATGTACATCCAAGGTATGCAACAGCCTTTCTCCCCTGTTCTGTGGGTTGAGGAAGAATGTAGGTAGGTGGATAGCTTGATTTAAAGATACCCTGGAGACCACCTTTGGCATAAAAGTAGGATTAGTTCTCATGGACACTCTATCTTGATGGAAAATCAGGAAGGGCTGTACTGCCATTAATGCCTGCAGCTCAGATACCCTTCTTGCTGAAGTGATTGCAAGCAGGAAAGCAGTTTTCTATGATAAGTACTGTAATTCTGCTGTTGTTGCTGGCTCGAAAGGAGGGAGTGTCAACTTTTCTAGCACAAAGTTCAAGTCCCATGCTGGCAATGGTGGCTTCCTAGGTGGTTTTACATTTTTAATTCCTCTCAGAAACTGAGCAGAGGATGTGAGAAGACTGGAGGATCCAAGTTGTATTCTGCTGAAATAGCTGATGCATGAATCTTAATGGAAGAATAGGACAGGCCGTTGTGGAAGAGCTCTGCCAAGTATTCCAGGATGTTAGCCATGTTTACCAGTGACACATTCTCTCCTTTTGCAGTACTCCAAATGAGATATCTTTTCCATTTTGCTGAATAATTTTTTCTTGTTGAGGGTCTGCGAGCCTCCAAGATAATGTCTTTAACCCTTTGAGATAAATCTGGGTTATTTGGTCTTATGCAATGCTCCAGGCAGCCAGCTGCAGTGTTTTCAGGTTTGGATGCAGGGTTTTGAAGTTGTTCTGTGTTAACAGCAAGGGAACTAGGGGCAGAGGCCATATTTGTTCCCGAGACATACTCCTCAGTAATGGGTACCAATGTTGCCTTGGCCAGTCCGGAGCTATCAGGATGATCCTTGGACAGTCTTCTTTGATCTTCAATAGCACCTTGTGCATCAAAGGAAGAGGTGGGAATGCATATGCTGTCAGGTTTTTCCAACTGAAAGATAGGGAGTCCACTTTCCAAGCAAGTGGGTGGTACGTCCTTGTGCAGAATTTTTTCGGTTGGTGATTGAGTGGGGATGCAAATAAGTCTATTTCTGGTAGTCCCTATTTCCCTGTAATGGTTTTGAAGATGTCCGGATGCAGCATCCATTCGTGGGCATCCATGGTAGTTCTGCTTAGGATGTCTGCTAGTATATTTTCTTTTCCTGGCACAAAAATTGCTTGTAACTGAATGTTGAAGCTCAGGGCCACATTCCAGAGGTCCATTGCCATCCGGCATAGAGGGTATGAATGTGTGCCTCCCTGTTTGTTGATGTACCACATAACTGTGGTGTTGTCTGTCCTTATCAGCAGTTGACCCTGTCGAAGAAATGGTCTGAATGCCTGAATTGCCAGTTTTACTGCCAGCATTTCCTTTTGATTTATGTGTAGGTGCGGCTGGTCTTGAGTCCATAAGCCTTGTATGCACTTGTCCAGCATGTGTGCCCCCCAACCGAGGTCTGAGGCGTCTGTTGTGATGGTCTGGCTTGGTTGAGTGCTGTGGCAGGGCAGTCCCTTGTTTGATTGACAAGCCTGAGCCCACCATTGGAATTCTTGCTTCAGGCATGGAATTATTGGAATTTGGGTTTCCAGGCTGTGCTTGTGCTGAGACCATAAATTCCTTAGGTACCACTGTAACTTTCTCATATGTAGTCTGGCATGTGGAATCAATATTATGCAGGATGCCATGTAACCGAGGGCTTGCAGGACTTTTCTTGCTGTTAGCTGGTTCTGCTTTGTTAATGCCATGAAGTAGAGAGGAAGTTGCTCCTGTTTTTCTACTGTCAGGAATGCCATTTGCTTTGATGTGTCCAGATCTGCACCCAAGAAGGTTATCCTTTGGGATGGTATCAGCCTTGACTTTTTTATATTGACTGTGTATCCCAGGGCTTGTAGTAAATGAATGACCCTTTCCAAATCTTTTGTTAATTTGTTTTTGTTGTCCGCTTGTAACAGGCAGTCGTCCAGGTAAGGGTAAATTTGAATTCCCTGAAGCCTGCAATGAGCAATTACTGATGCCAGGCATTTCATGAATACTCTGGGCGCAGTAGATAAGCCAAAGGGCAATGCTGAGAATTGATAATGCTCTGATCCTGCAAGAAATCTGAGGTATCTTCTGCAATCTGGTCGTATGGGGACGTGCAGGTATGCCTCCTTGAGATCTAGAGTTACCAGCCAAGACTCCTTGCCCAGCATGGGAAGAAGCTGCTGTAGGGTCAGCATTTTGAATTTTGGAACAATGAGGTATGTGTTTAAAGCGTACAGGTCGAGAATAGGTCTCCATTGGTTTTCTTTTCTTGGTACCAGGAAGAGTCTGGAGTAAAATCCTTGCCCTTGTTCCATAGATGGTACCCTTTCTACAGCTCTCATCCTTAGTAAGTGAGTTATTTGTTGTAGAGCTTCTGTCTTCTGATTTGGAGGTAGGTTTGGCATTCCTCTCTTCCTTGGTAGAGTATGGAAGTGAAACCTGTAACCTTGGTCTATTGTCTGTAAAATCCATTTGTCTCCTGTGATGTAATGCCAGTTTACTGAAAATAGGGCTAGCTTCCCGCCTAAGGGTGCTTCTAGTTGTTCCCTGGTATGCGGTGCCAGAACCAAGTCACTGTGATTGTCCTGTGGAAGTGGTGGTGGCTGGATCTGTGGCTGTACCTCGCTGGTTGTTAGCCTGCCATTGACATCCCCTGTAGGCACCTCTGGATTGACCCCTGCCTCTTGAGTGCCTATTTCTGCCTCTCGGAGCTCTGGAGGTGTCTGGAAAGGACCAATTCTTGGAAGGCCAGTTCCTGCTAAACCTTGGAGGCTGGACCTGCAAGAAATCCTTGTCTGTCTGGACAGATTTTGCTTTCTCTTCCACCTTCTTCAGCACTTGCTGTGCAGGGGAGCCAAACAAATTGAGCTTATCCATGGGAGCATCTAGGAGCTTTGATTTAACATGGTCTGGTAAGGACTGCTCTTTTAACCATGCATGTCTTCTGATCACTGTGCCAGTCATGGCTGATCTAAAGGAAGCCTCCAGTGCATCATAGCCACATTTTAAGGAATGATTACTGACCTGCTGAATGTTATGTACCATTTCCTGTACAGATTTTTTGTCTAATGGTTCATCCGAGGACAGTTTTTTAGTTAACTGGTCTAACATAAATTCTTGATACTGAATCATGTGGAATTGACAGTTCAAGGCCCTAGCTGAAAGAGTAGCAGAAGTGTAAACTTTTTTACCCCATCTCTCTAAAGCCCTAGATTCCCTTTCAGAGGAGGGTTTTTGGCAGAGGTAGCTGCTACAGCCTTGGGTCCCTGGGAGATATCTGCAAAAGGGGCCTTATACAAATGATAATGTGTGTCCGGAACCCTGTAGTACCTATCGGGCTTAGCAGGGGCCGGAGGAAGAGAATCAGGAGCAGTACAAGCATCATTAAATGCATCATCCACAACAGTAAGTACTGGAGGAATGGCTAAAGGCCTATGCTGTGGCAAATGCAAAAAGGTTCTAAGCCTTTTCCTAGAGTCTGAAAAATCCTGGCCCTGCCATTGAAATTGTTCCCTCATAGCATGCAAGGTTTCCCCAAAAGAAAACTCCTCAGGCGGAGAGGCAGAAGGAATGGACTCTTCTGCATCAGAGTCCTCATAAAGAGAAAAAGGGCCCTCTGGAGGGTTTGAATTATCTGATTCATCAGAGGAGCCATCTGAAGAAACTGGCTCAGGGGGCTCTACTTTAGTCCTCTTCTCTGGAGGTGGGTGAGAGGCCCTGTCAGGATGTGGTTGGGATCCCTGGATCAAAGAAATGAGATCCTCTGCTAGACTAAGTATTTGTGAACTAGAGCTAGGCCTGTGAGAGGGGGTCTTAGCAGGCACAGTTTTGGTAGTTTTTGCTGCTTTAGCCCTGGCAAAGGCCTTAATCGACATGGATGCAGGTGGCCTAGCAGGTCCACGTGCAGGGATAGAAATATCCAAAGGGATAGTATCAGATAAATCCTGTGAACCTGCAAGAGCAGGTGGGATTTCAGTAGCAGATTCAGCCAAGCTGGATGAGGCCTCGGTAAGAGGCAAGCTTTCGGCCGAAGGAAGAACCGTGGACTCGGTTTCAGCTGAAACCGAGACACTCGCGGTTGGCTTAACCGCGGTTTCGGCCGAAACCGCGGACCGCGAGTGTCGGTCCTTTTCCTTGCGCTTTTTAGAAATTTGCGTAGTCGGAGTATCCGACGGCATAATGTAAGCAAAAGCGGAGCCGAAAAACGCTTCAGCAAATTCCGACCGATGTCTAAGCGTCCGTCGGTTGAAAGAAGCACAGGCTAGGCAAGCTGCTACGTCGTGGTCTGGGCCTAAGCAAGGTAAGCAGTAAGAGTGGAAATCTTTATAAGGTATTTGTTTCCCACAAGTTAAACAGTTATTCACTTTTTCTGACATCGGCTGAGGCAAGAAAGAGTCCCCAGTGGGGTACTTAGCTTTTTAGAAGTCTTCGGTAGTAGTATTCTCTGGTTCTGACCGACCGGCACTTGCGAACAGCTTCTGCTTCGGGCGCCACGCGGCAAGAAAGACTGAGGAAAATGGCGTCGGCTGATGCCTTTATACCCGAAGGACTGCAGCTATGACGTCGGGTGAAGTGCGACACCAGCCAAGACCAGACCCAGACTTTGGAATCCGGCCGACCGAAGGGCTGCCTGACGACAGGACAACCCATTTGTAAGGACTGCAGATGCATCCTTGAAGGACATCAGGGGCATCTAACAGCTTAGCCTTAACCTGTTCTGGTAAATTCTGCTCACGAAGCCAAGCATGTCTCCTGATAACAGTACCAGAGGCAGCGGCCCTGCAAGAAGCTTCTAAGGCATCAAAATCACAATGTAAACTATGTTTGCTAACTTGTTCAGTTGCATGCAATACATCCTGTAATTCCTTGTCCTCTGCACATGCAGGAAAGGTAGAGAGCTTTTGCTTTAGAACAGACAAAAGAAATTGCTGATACTTGAACATGTGAAACTGGCAATTTAAAGCTCTAATAGAAAGGGTAGCAGAAGTGTAAACCTTCTTGCCCCACCTGTCCAAGGCACGAGAACCCTTTTCAGCGGGGATAGGATTTTTAGATGAAGCGGCCTTAGCAGCCCTAGAACCCTGAGAAATGGTTTCAGGATCAGCAGAAGGGTTCTTAAATAAGAATTGATGGGAGTCAGGGACTCTGTAAAATCTATCAGGCTTAGAAGGAGCAGGCGGCAAGGGATCAGGATTTAGGTTATCTTCAGAAAAAGCATCATCCACAATATCAAGTACAGGAGGAATAGCCAAAGGTCTGTGTTGAGGGAGAAGGAGAAATTCCCTAAGTCTCTTCTTTTAAGCAGAGTAATCCTGACCTTCCCAATGAAAATGCTCCCTCATCTCATGTAAGGTTTCCCCAAAAGAGAAATCTTCAGGGGGAGAATCAGAGGGAATAGAGTCCTCTGCATCAGAATCCTCATAAGGAGGAAAAGAATAATCCTGGTCAGAGAAAGAGACAGAAGACACAGAAGCCTGATCAGAAGAATCATAAGGAATATCCTGTCTAGGCCTTTTTTCTGGAGGAGGGTGAGAACCCCTAATCATTGTAAGTAAATCTTCAGCCATCTGAAGTAATTGCTTCTGGGACTTGGGAGCTGTATCCGAGGAAGCTTGTGAAGAAACCCTTGGTTTAACAGGAGTCTTTGACTTTGCCTTTGTCTTTGTAGAAATAGTGATATTAGAAGGCCTGAAAACCCCCTCAGAAGCCGGTACCTGCACAGCGGTTCCGGACCCATCTGAAGGAGCGACGTCCGAATGTCCTGCAGCAGTTAAAATACTAGGCCTAGAAGGCTCCCCATGGGAGTCCGTGTCTGCCATCGGTTCCGAAGTGGCGGATGACAGGGGCTGCAAAAGCGCCTCACTGACGACCGCCGAACCCAAAGCTGGCTCCGGCTGCAAAATATCATGTTTGGACCTCATCTATCCTTGTCTTTGCGTTTCTTTTGAATTCCGGTTGTCGGTAAAGTATCTGATGACATCCTATAATTGAATCGTCTACCGAAATAATTCAAGGCCCAATCGTACCTACGCTTGATAGTGCGAGAATTAAACCTGGCACAGAACCGACAGCAAGAAACGTCGTGGTCAGGGCCTAAGCAAGGTAGACAGTAAGAGTGGAAATCTTTATGAGGTATTTGTTTTCCACACGATATGCAATTATTAACTTTTTCTGACATCGGAGGAGCAAGAAAAAAGTTTCCCCAATGGGGTACTTAGCTTGAGAAGAGAAGTAGAAAACTTTGGACCGATGACAATCAAAGCACGTTGTCTGAAAACGCCAACTTTCCACCGCACGGCAAGAAAGACTGGAGAAGATGGCATCGGCTGTCAGCTTTATACCTCTGCGTTCTGACGTCAGGGTGCTTGCTGGTACAGCTGACGCCGGACCCAGACTTTGGGATTCTGGCTGATCTCGGGCTGCCTGCTGGCAGGATCACCCTACAGTTATGACTGCAACAGTGAAACACGAAGAACATCCAGTCAGGAGGAGAAGGTAACCACGCACACCACAATCCCAGTCTCACATAGACCTATCACAACTGCAAACCAAACACATAAACACACAAAAACATACTTGGAGGCTCTAATTAAAAATCTACCAAAACAACAGAGGCCTCCAAAGCAGACACCCAAGCGACCACTACCTCAAGACATAGCACATGCAACACATAGTTCACAAAGTCAGTGTGCTAAACAGTCACAGCCCTTAAGGCTAAACAACATGCCAGATACACTTGTAATAGGTGACACACTGACGTCCTGCTCACCAGACTGAACAAGGAAAAGGTTACAGTAAGCTGCCTGTTGGGCGCTAGAATCCGCCACATAACACAAGCACTCAGGTCACTCCAAAGCAAGTACAAATATGACTCAGTCATTGTCCATGCCAGTGTGAATGACCTGAGATGTACCTCCCTGGACTACATGAAAAGAGACATAGAGGAGCTCTCTGATTATGTAGCCCAGGCCGGTATGACCCTGACCCTGAGCAGCATCTTACCCTCACCAAGAATGATGCCACAGTACAGAGACAAAATGATCAGCTTTAACAATTGGCTTAATTACTGGTGTCATTCTAAGGGGATCCAATATCTGTCCGCTTGGGATGACATGCTTGACAAGCCACGCTGCTTCGCAAGGGACGGCTTGCACCTGTCACCCCTGAGCTTCCGGATATTGGCCAAGGCTCTTGCCACCCCCATAGTGCCTTTTTTAGGCAAGGCTCAAAAAACAAACCCACCTCCCTAGAAAACACAATTGAAAAAAAACTAAGGGTAATGCTGCTCAATGCCAGAAGTCTAAACCTCAAGATGCACGCTCTCGAAGCCCTCCTCAGTATGGAGAACATCGATGTCTGTGTAGTGACTGAAACCTGGTTCAAGGCTCCTGAGAGTACCCCAGCACTACCAGGTTATACCTCATATCATGCTTTCCGGCCCCAAAACTTGGACCGACCCACAAAAGGAGGGGGAGTATCCATATTCATCAAAGATACCCACACCTCCAGGTTAGTGGCAAAGCACGAAGCATCGGAGACCATCCATGTGCAACTAACCATAGGCAAAACTGCCCTACAGTTTGTAGCATGCTACAGACCACCCTCTCAAACTCAGGAACCCCACTCAGCCTTCCTGAATACACTGGAGAGTATGAATGTCTCTCCAAATACCATAATATTTGGAGACTTCAACTACCCAAGTATAGACTGGGAACATTACTCAAGCCCCAACACCCTAGCCCAAAGGTTCCTAGAATTCATAAACTGAAATGCGATAGAACAACTAGTCACCACTCCCACAAGAGGAGATAATATACTAGACCTGATCATCACAAACATGGGGACAAAATGCTCCACACCGGAAGTATACCCCTCATTGGTGAGATCAGACCATAAATTAATCTCACTGGAAATCTACATCCCACCCCCACCCCCTGCACAGAAGACCACAGTGAAGAATTTCTCAAAAGCCGACTTCACACTTCTTAAGACTGAAGTGGTATCTTTCAAGGCCCCTGGGCCAGTGGAAACCACAACCCACACAGCTGAATCCTTTATAAATGCCTTCTATGGACACCTTCAAGAATGCATGGATCAGGAGGCATGGCTAGGCTGTAGACTGGTTGGCAGCATCTTTTCTCAGCTCTGCACTCAAAAGATATTTCTGACAGGAATTTTTAAAAACTAGATATTGTAGACAAACCTATTTTGTTGAATTACTTCTACTAATATCACTAGAAGTCTACAGTACAAAGAATTTGGCTTTAAACATTATTTTTCCTGTCAAAAACAAGAAGGAAGGTATCTGAATCTACTGAAAATGAGCTTTTCTAAGCATACCACACAGGACCAGACGATGAAAAAGGAGATACAGTCTTTATTAAATGCTATACAAGACTTGTCAGTGAAATTTGACAAAATGAATACCAGACTGGACACTTTTGAGGAGAGAGCTACAAAACAAATACAGCAACTACAAGAAATAATGACGCAACAGAAGTCTCAAATAACTGACATAGAGAGATCCTTAAATGATACTGAGGGCAGACTTTCAGAAGAAGATCTTCAGCTACATTTTTTATCACAACAAAATGCTTCATTACAAAATAAAATAGAGGATCTAGAGAACAGGTCCAGACGAAATAACCTTTGCATCTATGGGCTACCAGATAAAACAGAGGGAGATAACATGGTGACTTTTCTTACTACCTGGTTACCAGAAGTTTTAAAATTGCCTGAAGCTCTTTCTTATGGAATTGAAAGAGCCCACAGATCCTTAAGAGCTGCTTCATCAACCATCAAATCAAAAAATCACCCGAGATCAATAATAGTAAAGTTTTTTTCATCACAGGACAAGGAACTTATTTTAAAAACAGCATGGTCAACTTCTCCAGTTAAATACAAAGACAACATAATCAGATTTGATAATGATTATTCTGCTGGAGTTATAACTGCAAGAAAAGAATGTCTACCTCTGATAAAGGAATTGAAAAAAAGACAACTTAAAGTCCACTTGCTGTTCCCTGCAAGAATAAAAATATTTTTTACTGAAGGTCCTAAAACTTTTGACACTCTGCAAGCAACAGTTTCTTATCTTTCAGCTAATAAAACCTTGGATAATGTGGAAGAAATGGATTTCTCCCAATTTGGGGTTAAGCGTCACTTAGAAAAAAATGAATGGAGCACTGCTGACAAGAAGAAGAAGAAATGATAAAAGACATATGAAAAACACAAACATTATTATCTTCTATTTGCTCTGTAAGGCAAAAAAGTTATTTGAAAGCATTCATGCTTTACACATGTCAGTCTTTGAAACAATATAAATACAAAATAAGCAGGACATTTTATAACCAAAGGAAACAACCTTAAAGAAAGGAAGGTAACATATCTTTCTCTATTACAGTGTAAATACTTACAGTCATGATTTTTCTAACTCTAAGTGATGTTTAGATAGTTCATTTATAAATTACCTGCCTTTTACTGCTAGTATAGAATATGATGTATTTACACTGACATATTAATGTGGTGTGTTTAAATGAGCATGATTCCTTTTTATATTATTTACACTAAGCTGCATGAAATATCTAAACTGATGTATTTAATACACATAATAATATATAAAAACTGATAGTAATAACTGTCAAAAAGTGCCTTGAAAAGTAATGATCTATTCTTTGATGCTAAAAGTGCCCTTTTGACTAACAAACAACTGTTTGGCTTGTATATCTGCCCTTAATGTTAAGAAAACTAATAGATGTTTAATGAGCTGGTGTTCGGTTTACAAAAAGCCCCAAAAACTTCACTTACTTTGTTTTTGTCTTCCCTCCATGGTCATAAGCTGGGAACTCTTATTTTACCACCCCTGAATGAAGGTTCTTCAGTTAGAATCCATTACAGTGTGCTAAACCTTCTAACAGCACAAAATGAAAGTAAACAGTCATGAGTGATGTCAGCACTAAAACAAGACAGTATGGGTGTGGTGTCAGCTCCTAAGCTACTTAAAGTAACCAGCACACTATTTATGAGATGGCTAAGTGCTTTTACAGTTTTAACAAATATTAAAAGTATACTGAAGTATCTAATGAATTTAGAAGGTATCAACACATACATGATGTTTTATTATATTGTAATATTTGTTATTCATTTTGAATTGTACACATAAACAGCACACAAAGCTTAAAAAGAAGTATATCATTTGGAAGAAACTGTATGAATAGTTAACACATACAGACTTTACTATAATCTTTTCTGATAAGATCACCCACGTAAATTACTATAATTTAACTTAATTTTATAAAAATTTAATATATTTAAGTCCTTGACTGGAACTATATAACATATTTGTAAACACACTGCAGCTAGTGTACTCAACCTTAAGGATAGTAAGTCAATTAAGGTTCATGAATGTAGCTATGTGTTATTAGGCATTTTAAGGGTAAAAAGGAGTTGCTGTTTAATTATCAAGATACTCTGTAAATATTGAATTGTTCAAGTAGCACAATCATTAAGCAGTAATGAGCAAGAAAAAATCTCAGACTTGCTTATGATTTTGTTTTATATATATATATATATATATATATATATATATATATATATATATATATATAGGAAAGAACTGCTGAATTATAAGTATACTTTTATTAAAGGCAAGTTATATTAATATTGAACATCCTCACTGAAAATGAATGGTTGCGTAGAGACACAGTAACTCCCATTATATAACCAAGGCTAAAGAGATTGTCTTGTATGTCTAAATTGATCAGCCTTGAACCTTAGATTGCAAATAGACATGCAACATACTTTTACTTATAATACTGAATATATATTATATAACATCACAAACGCTAAAGCCATTGTCAACTACATCTCATATCAATCAGCATTAAAATATGATTTGAATAGCATAGGCATTTACTAACATATTGCTGTTGGTACCTGATATGCATATAAGTAACAGGTCTAACTTCTGTCTATGAAAGTAAAATCCAGGCTGTGTGCATTTGTTAATTATGAAACAAGAGCGTGCTATCTATTCTTTTTAATATCCTATAGGTATGTACTTGTTAGAGACACACACATGCTGCAAAGCTGCTAGATATTGCATATTCATTAGTATATTTCTGACTGCAGTGTTATAAATATATGGTGTGGACCACTTGAGTTGAGAATATGTCTCTATATTGGGCATGTATTCTGTTTGAATGTTATATATTATCTATAATATGATATGGAGTACCCTCACTAAATTTAAAGAAGCCACAATAGAAACAAATATTTATTAAAACTGGAGAATAGAAGGATGAAGAGAAAAATGAAGGAAAATGGTTGATGGTCATATAAGGTTATCTTTTCTTGTGTATGTAGAAGAGTTGACAGTAATAAGTACCAAACAATTGTGTTATAGCATATTTAAAGCCTTCTTTGCTTCTCATATTTTCCAACCTTACAGTTATAACGCTGCAGATAAATCCTGTAATATCATAAGGAGTATGAATTGCTATTTGACATATGACATATGTGGTACACTAGCAATGAAATATGCCAGTGGCACTAATAAATATATAGGAATTGCTAAGAAATATAGTCTTAAACTATATAATACCAATGCCAAAAACAAATTAGTAGCATTCATACCACTAAAATATGACTTTTTGAATTAAAAGAAAACTATAGGATTACTGATAAATGACAATACAAATGTAATGTTATATTCATCGTTACGGATACTTTCTGATTTAATCAACTTGTGGCATGGTTAACTGATGCATATAATGCTTAACATTTTTTTTTATGTATGTATGCATATATGTGTATATGTATGTATGTGTGTATATATATATATGTGTGTGTGTATGTGTATGTATGTATATGTATATATATGTATATATATATATATGTATATATATATATATATATATATATATATATATATATATATATATAGGTAGACCATTACAATCAATTTGATACCTATGAATGCCACTCACACTATAAGAGAGATAGACAGCAAGCATATTATTTTTAAGATGCATAACCGTTATTGCTACACAAAAGATATGTTAAAATAAAAGATTTTTCTTTACAATTTAAACAAAACCAAATAGTTAAGTATTAAATCTATGTATAGTTGTGTTGCCTTAGTGTTTTATAAAATATTAAAAATAGATAAAGACTGTATTTAAGTAATCTGTAAAGACAGATACATGTATACTTACAAGATATATAAGATACTTTTCATTATAAAACTACCATATGGCGGGGCCGGGGGAGGATGCTGAAATGCAGACTTAGAGAGATAGCTTGAATGATTAGATCATTCAAGGATGAGATGTTTTTTCTCATGGAGGGGTTTGGTGGTTGTTTATCTTATATTGTTCTCAGTTATGATCTTGTAATTTACTTTTATTGGGTGTCTATAATCTATTGTAATACTGTTGGAAGAAGAAAGAACAAGTCATTCTCTTCATGTACACACATCTACACATTGTTACGAGTATATGAATATGGATAAAAGCAAAGCTAATATAAATCCAATTGCAAAATGTATATTTCTTAATGTAAATGGCTTAAATAATAGCTGCAAAAGGGGAAGTCTTTATAGATATTTAAAGCTATGTGAAGCACAACTAGTATTTTTACAGGAAACACACCTTACACAGGAAGACATAAATAAAATAAACAATAAAAATTATACAATACTAGTAAGTTCCACCTATAATCAGAAGCGAAGGGGAGTAGCAATTTTGTGGAAAAACACTACTTTAATGCCTAAAATCATAAACACGTTCCATGACAACTCAGGAATGTTTTGTCTACATATGAAATTATATATACATTAGTGAATATTTATTGGATACCAGGACTAGGTGTTAGAGTGGCCAAACAACACTTAGAAGACATTGTACAATATACCAAAGGCAATTTAATCATAGCTGGAGATTTCAATTGCATTATAAAAGAAACTGACACAAATACTAAAACTACACGTAAGAGATCACCTTTAACAAAGTTGTTATCTGAGTTTGTTGAAACTTAATATAGTTGACATAAATGAGTATGCTATCCCAGATTCACTATTCTTTACACATTTTTCCCATAGACATAATACGTACTCTAGAATAGATAGAGTGTAAATAACAAAGGATTTAACCTCTAAATTAAATAAAGTCAAGACCATTTCATGTCCATTTTCGGACCATAACACCATAACGTTTGAGATAGACTTATGTTTCAAGAGAAGGATATCAGTAACAAGAATACCATCTTACATAACAAATCTCAAAGATTTTAAGGAATTTTATATTAAAGAGACACAAACATTCCTAGATATCAATCTTACAAAAGATGTATCTGAAATATATATATGGGATGCATTGAAAGCATACCTATATGGAAGAGCGGTGGGATGGTATAAAAATAAACAAAAACAGTGGAATAAGGAATTAATGGAATTACAGACAAAAGTAGATAATTTAAAGCTTGATATTCAAAATGGAAACACCAACTTAATAAAAGAACTAGAAGATACTAATAAAAAATACTCAGAGACGCTACACCACAAAACAATGATCAACTTAGAAAAAATTAAACTATGTTACTATTCAATGAACCCTAAAAAACAACGAAGAATAGCAAATAGGACTAAAAAGATTATTAAAACAAATCAAATCAAGGAAATACATAATATAGAAACCAAAAAGAAACTATCTGATTTAGAAGGAATACTAGAAGCTTTTCGGCTATTTTTTCATAAACTTAATAATCAAAATGAGAAAACAGAAACACATTCAGCATTGAAAGCTTTTCTCAAAAAACAATGTTAAAGTTAGGTTATTAGAGGAGCAGGTACAACTAATAGATAAATAACAATGACAGAACTTAAAGCTGAAGTAAATAAGCTAAAATTAAACAAAGCTCCAGGTATAGATAATATCACCCCAGAAATGTTTAAATTACTATCAAATGAGGCTTTACTGTTGTTATTGAATGTCTTTACATCAGTTAAAAATGGTAAAGACATTCCTCCTTCATGGAAGTACACATTAATATCACCAATTCTGAAACAAAATAAAGATCCCAGTGAATGTTCATCATACAGACCCATTTCACTTCTTAATATAGATTATAAAATTTTTATGGCAATAGATGCTGCTCGAATAAAACAATTACTACCACTTTTGATAGAGGAGGATCAAACAGGTTTTATAAAAGATAGGAACACTTATGACAACATTAAAATAATTATTTCCTTAATTGATTATATAAATGTCACAAAAAACAAAATGAATGTTATTAGCTTAGACATAAATAGCGCATTTGATTCAGTGAAATGGGATTATCTGTGGTTAGTTTTAGAAGAATATGGCTTCTCAAACAACTTCACTTTGTTAATAAAATCATTATATGAAAAATCATTGGCTTATATAAAACTGGGATCTTGTCTGTCTAAATCTATTAAAATAACTAAGGGCACAAAAACAAGGCTGCCCTCTTTCTCCATTATTGTTTGCGCTAGTCATTGAACCCTTAGCAAATAATAAACGTATGGATAAAAATATTGAAGGAATACAACTAGACAACAGCCTAGAGCTTAAAATTCAACTTTTTGCTGATATTTTAATTACCTTAAAAAATAATAATAGCAGTTTAAAAGCATTATGGGACTCAATTCAAAACTTTCAAAACTTTTCAAGTCTTAAATTTAATGAGAACAAAACAAATGTATTGCTTATAAATTCTAATAAAAAAGATCTAAATAAAAAATACCATAAATATATCTCTACCGATAATATAATTAAATACTTGGGAATTATAATAACTAACAACCTAGATACTACAATTGAAACAAATTATAAAGAGACCTTAAATAATATTAAAAATCTAATACAAAGATGGAATAAATTCTTCTTTTCAATGGAAGAACGGCTTTATATAATTAAAATGATCATATTTCCAAAAATTCTTTATGTCATACAAGCTTGTTCTTTGCAACCAGCTAAATCACACCAAAAACAATTAAATGATTTAATGGTAAGATTCCTATGGTATCCAAAAAAAAACAAGGATAGCTATGAAGTATCATCTAGAATATTGGGATATAGGTGGCATAGGTTTACCAGACATAGAAATATATTTGCATTCATCCATTATTAAAACAATATCATTATGGCTAAATACAAAATATACATCAAAATGGAAGCTAGTTCATGAGAGAATCTGGTTAAAATCAGGATTTGTAGTAGCAAATAAGTATACAGATTTCATAAATTTTCTATGGCTGATGAAGGAATATATGATGATACATAAGAATAAAAATATAAGTTCCAAATACATTACTTATACATTAAAAATTTTCCAAAATCTTATTAATAGCAATCCTGATATTAAAGCATGGTCATTTCTTTTATATCTAGTAGCATACACACAAGGTAATATAACAACATTTAATATGGAAGTAGTCAACATGCTTAAAGAAAAGGGATTAATATATTGGCATCAATTGCTAAACTCTGGAAAACCTCTGACAATAGACCAGATTAAACAGAAATTAAATATGGAAGATAGTTCGTGGTTACATATACAAGAATTAAGACAGTATATATTAAGCAAACAAGAAACAATGCAACCATCAATAAGACAAAATGTTCCTAACCTTATAGAACATATAATATTACTAACAAATCAACCCATTACTGGAAAGGGATACTTATCATCTATTTATAAAACAAACAAAAAAATAAAAATGCATAATAATGACAAAATATGGAATTATTATAGATCAGTTAATGGACATGTGACAAATGACAGAGATAAAAACTAATTCTTCTCTCTCCAAAGCAGACATCACTTTCATTACATTGGAGACTTTTTACATGGCAATTCATACACAGATCTTATGTAACCCCTCATAAAATGGAACTTATGTTTAAGAAAAATATTGGCTGCTGGAGATGTGATTTATAAATAAAAGCAGACTGGCAACATATGTTCTATGAATGCCATTTGATTAAACCATATTGGGATAAAATAAATTATTTTCTGCAAATGGTATTCAATGATAAATTCCAGATTTCCAAATCTATTATTTTGTTTAATGCACCTGTACCCGACTGTGTGCCAAGAACAAAATATGTAATCTTATGGACTCTCCTAGCTATTGCAAGGAAGAACATTACATCAAACTGGAAATCCAAAGCTTCTCCAACTTTTAAGCAATTCATGAATATGGTGTCAGCAGTATCGCAATTGGAAATGAACACTATTAAAGGAAGAACTGAAAGAACTACATCATTATACGTAGCATGGCAAAAAGTAACTGAAATACTGGAGAATAATGACTTCAGCAGATTATAATCAGGAAATAATTGTATAGAAAGTCAATTAATTGTCAACAATAGACACCCTTGTAAATACTTTATTTTAGTTTTAATGTTTGATATCTGTTTAGAGGTTTTAGCCTACCTTTTTAAATAATTTGTAAATACTTCATTGTCATAAATAACCTGCATTCATGTCTTCTTGATTTTGGAAATGAATAAAAATATTTAAAAAAAAAAAGAATGCATGGATCATGCAATCCCTAATAAAAACAAGACCCATTCCCACAAAGGCAGGCATTCTGTCTGGTGGACCCCAGCCATTAACAAACTTTACAACAGGAGGAGGAAGCTACTACATGACAGAGCAAAATCCCCAAAAGGGAAGGCATCTCTGATCAGTACTAGCAAAAAACTTCGATCACTCATAAAATCATCCAAGGCCAACTTTGAGAGAAAAATCGCAAAAGACACAAAAGACAATCACAAGGCCTTTTTTAGCTATGTTAGAAACCTGGGTGGAAACTCCCAGATATGCTCAGAATTAGTCCAAAATGACACAAAATACACTGAACCCAGAGATATTGCCAACATTCTGGCAGACAGGTTTAGTGCAAATTCCCCCCCCCCCACCCAAAAGGAGAAATATCTATCCCAGCAGAGTGTAGCCTCCCTAACATCTCAGATGTCCAGGTGAGAGCCGCCTTCTCCAAAGCCAAAAACACAGCATCAATGGGACCGGACGGTGTCCCGGGCTGCGTGCTACATGAACTCCAAGAGGAACTAAACCCGCACATAAGGCTGCTGTTTAATCTTAGCCTTACTACAGGATATGTACCCAAAGAGTGGCTTACAGCAACAGTGGTCCCACTCCACAAAGGAGGTGCTTCTACGGACTCTGGAAATTACCGCCCCATAAGCTTGACGAGCCTGGTCTGCAAAGCTATGGAAAGGATCATTATGGAACTCATAAACAAAGACATTGGGGACCTACAGACATTGGATCCTACCCAATTCGGCTTTGTCAAAGGCAGATCCTGCCTTTTGAACCTAGTCGACTTTTTTGAAACAGTCACTAAGGCCATTGATGATGGTAAGGCAGTTCACACAGCCTACCTTGACCTTGCAAAAGCCTTCGACACAATACCCCACTCGGGCATCATTGACAAACTCACCAGCTTAAATGTAAACCCATATGTCACAAGATGGGTTGCAAACTGGCTCAAGGACAGAACCCACAAGGTCAGAATTGCTGGAGCCATGTCAGACTCTAAGCCAGTCACAAGCGGTGTCCCACAGGGCTCAGTCCTGGGACCCCTCTTGTTCGGCATTTATTTTTCCGAGGTGCAAGCAAACATAGGAGGATTGTGGCTGACAAAGATCGCAGATGACTGCAAACTGGGCGCCATAATTGATACTCCAGCGGACACAAGCATCCTTCAGAAAGGCCTCATAGAAATGGATAATTGGTGCCAGAGCCATGGCCTTAGACTGAACGCCAAAAAATGTATAGTCATACCCTTTGGGAAAAACAAGGTACCCACAAATTACCACATAGGTGGTAATCCATTAAGTACGGAAGAGGTAATCAGGGATCTAGGGACCCAAGTCGACAGTAACCTCTCATTTGACACTCACATTGCCAAGGTGGTTAGGAAGACCTTCTATATTGCTCACATTATCATGAAGGGATTCACATCTAGATCAAGAGAGGTCATTGTGCCTCTGTATTCTTCTCTTATCAGGCCCATGATTGAGTACAATGCCCCATTTGGGATGTATCTTACCCGACACCTGCAGCAGTTAGAAAGACCCCAAAAGTTCCTCACCAAGAGGATAAAGGGTCTCAAACATATGTCATATGCTGCCCAGTTGAAGAAACGCCAGCTCTATTCAGTCGCATACCGCCTACTCAGAGGTGATCTATGCCTGACGTACAAGGCCATGTCCAATCCGGAATTAATGAACATGCTCCACCTCAGAAAATCCAAATCCATCAGAGCCACGAGAGCAAGAGATTTGAACCTCAACATAGAAATAAATAGGACGTGCTGGAGGGACAGATTCATAACCCAGAGGCTCCCTACACTCTGGAACAGAATCCCAGTCCATGTTAGGCAGAGCCCCTCACTAACTCTCTTCAAGAGAAATCTTGACGAGTGGATGGGAGATCGTAGGTTTACCCCGGGGGTCATCTCGGTGTCACTACTAGACAGAGGCACAGTAAACTAAACCCTAAATGGGCGTAGTGTTCTCATCCCAAGGGGTGGCGAAAGCCACACACACTCTCGCTAGGCTTATAAATGCCCTAGGGCAGATAGCCTAGTATGAACCTATGAACCTATGAACCTATAAGAAAATGAAATATATTCCAAAACAACAACGTCGCTGAACAAAAGTAACAGCCAGACTGTGATAAGTGAATTTGTTTAATCAATTCTGGTGCCTCGGCCTTCACCTTCTCATGGAATAAATCTAATACACAATACAGTCACTTATAAATCATCCCAAAACATTTACATGAATAATTTGTTTCAATAAAACAATTAAGTATTTAATTTCTTAAAGCCACAAATGCTTTCCATAAAAACTTTTTTTAAACAACATACATTATTAAACATATCCTAAATAAACCATTTCTTAAATAGAATGTTTCATAAATAAAATACTATTGTTATACAAATTTATAATTTTATAATTTTGTAACTTTATGATTTTGTAATTTTATATTTCTAAATTCATCCCATTTGGAAATAGAGTGTTATAATTTATAATAAATCTAGATTCCATTTCCAACAAAATATTGTGGAAACCTGAGTTATCACCACCCATATCATTTGGAATGTTTTTGTGTTTCTATGTGTGGATTTTGGTGGTGTAGATTTAGTGAGACTATGTGATGAGTGTGGTGAGGTGCAAGTGTTTACCTTCTCCTCTTGACTGTCAAGTTCAGTCTTGATTGGAGAGAGCTTTACCTCCAGTTTGGCTAGATAAGTGCATCTCTCACAGGTTGTAGTGCTGGGTGGTAGGAGGAGAGGGTTGTCTGTGTACATGAGGCAATTTCTACATTTCCCCAAGATGCCCAGATTCATCAGATAGACAGGAGAGAACACTGGGAGCTGTCCCTTGGACATGCCTGAATAAAAAACTATTTTCCTCTAGATAAGTGAGGAAAGTGAGTACAAGAGCTGTTTTTCTCTAAGCAAGTGAGGAAAGTAAGTACCAAAACTGTTTTCCTCTAGGTAATGAGGAAGGTTGAGTGCTGTAGTAATTAGTAGGTTATTTAGTGCTTACAAATTCTGAACAAGTGCTGATCACGAATAAGCAAATTCAAGTGCTAAAAGTAAGAATCTGTATCTGGACTAAACTAGTTACAGGAAAGGGGGAAACAAGTGCAAATGGGGCTTTTTAATCAGAAAGTTGAGAGAGATGGAAAAACTGCCCAAACGGCCAATAACTACAATTTCTGGGCCAGATCCACTCCTTATGTGGTAGATTGGTTACCTAGTGCTTACCACTCCCACTGATAAGCTAGAAGGCTTCCCTCCAACACAGAAAGCTTGGGGGGGGGGGCTCAGAAGCTTACATACAGTCCTGGATAAGTCAGCAAATCTGAATCTGGACTACACTAGTTACAGGAAAGGAATTTATATATATATATATATATATATATATATATATATATATATATATATATATATATATATACAGAAAAGTAGCTGAAACAGCAGTCAAAACAATTCAAATGCAATGCAAGCTAGCACATTTGAGTATATAGCAATGTTAGACCAAACAGTTTAAAAAATGCAATTAAATGTTTTAGCATAGGCAGTGCTAATAAAAATCACATCATATCTGTGCCTGAGAAGGACAGTACTTAGTAAGTAAAGACAAACAATAAATAATTTGCTAGGCATGCAAGGAGCTGAAACTACTGCTAAAATGATAATACCACTAGCTAGCCTTTTAACAAGTTATGGGAGGTTGGCAAAGTTCCAGAAGTTATAAAAATGCAGATATGATTATCTTCTACAAAATCAGAAGAAGGACATAAAGTGAAAAAAACTGACCAATCAAATGTATCCCATCTGTTTGGAAAACTATGGACTCAAGGACAAATGGATTAGTTTTTGAATATACTTGTAAAACTACTGAGTATCGGGCACAAGGAATCATGGGTTCAAACAGAAAGATACTGTTAGACACATGTAATAACTAGGGTAAAAGAGCAAAATGAGGCTGTGAACAATGCTTACATTAACAAGACATCTGGAAGGCTAATAAATAAATTAGGGATATGGGGTGGTATGCTAGGGTAATAAATAACATGGGTGAAACATGAGCATGACACAAAAACAAAAGCTGTGGGTGGATTAATTCAGATGAAAGAAAAATCTTGCATTAGGATTGATAGCCTGGGGATAATACGTTCTAATATATACATAAGTCACACTGCAAAAAGGTCTAGAATGAAAAGTATGTGACTATGGTGATGATTCAAAGATATGCACTAGGGCAGACACAAATGTTGGTGTAGTAAGGATAATCTATGGCTTGGAGGATTGGGGAAATTAATTAAAACAACTCGATTTAACTGCAAATTTCTAAAATAATATGTTTTAGAAAACAGCAACCAGGGAAAGGACTACAGGAATGAAGTAAAGCAGCGGTAGCAACAACAACAACTACAACAACAACAGAAATGGTGCTCTGGGTAGATATATCTGATGATTTAAAGGAACCAATGTGCTAAATCATCATGGAAGGTAAGTAGGATAATAAGCTACAGAGGAAAAGGCACCAGCAGCATAAAACCAGAAGCAGTTACCCCTCTGTATAGACATCCCACTTGGAGTATTATGTGCAGTTCTAGGGCCCTATATATATATGTCTATATAAGGTCATAGAATGGGCAGATTTAATGGAAACACAAGATATTACCAGAAGGCCTAAAAGTGTGACTCGAAGAGCTAGTGGTTCAACAACTGCAGCATTCATCTTGGATGTCAGAAGCTAAGAAGAAAACTGGTTCTATTCCCACACCAGATGCTTGGATTCATTTTCCCAAAAGTGGCATTGCAGTGCAGCATAAGGGGGCTGTGCTGCACTCCTGAGGTACCATCTCTGCAAGGGCATATTAAACTGAGGTCCCCACTGCTTAAGTTAGTAATAGCGGAGGTGGTTGAAAAAGTCCCCACAGCACATATTGAAAAACGGTGTAGGAATACTTTATTTAACAATTCCATATCTACACAAACAATTAAAGGCATTATTTACACGCAATACTCATCTTACACATTACATATAATATTCTGGGCCAACCTCCAACCCCAATATTGTCATGCCAATATCAGCCCAAAGGACAGCCAGCTCCCTTCTCATTTTCCATCTTAACCTTAGAAGCATCAACAATAAGCTTCAAAACCTACATACCATGATAGCCACACACCTCCCTGACATTATGTGCCTGTCAGAAACATGGCTTAAACCAATCACCAAAGATGAAGAGATTCTCCCACCTGGATATAATATTTTAAGGGTTGACCGCGAAAAAAAAAGGGGTGGCGGTATAGCTGTTCTGTTCAAAAGTTCACTCAACATCATAATGCATCCTATCCAACCACCTATAACAGCCAATGCAGAGACATTAGCCTTAAAAATATGCTTAAATAACCAAAAAAGTATTAACCTCTTTGTAATATATATTCCGCCTGGGAACAACTTAGAAACCATGGAGTTAACGTTAAACTGGTTAGCCACTAACTACCCTCAAGAAACCATTGTACTTGGTGATGTCAACATTGACTGGACCCAATGTTCCGCACAGACGAATCCTACACCCATTAACCTGTATGGATTCTCCCAAAATATAGTCTCTAAAACAAGAGTAGGTAATGCTCACCAAAAAGAGAGTATACTAGATTGGATCCTTACCAATAACCACTCCTATAAGTATACCACTGGGACCCTTCCTAATGATCTGAGTGACCATCTTGTCACTTTCATAATAAAACACAAAGTTTCCAGGACAAACCTTCCCATACATAGACTTGTTAGAAACAAGAAGAAATTTGTCCCATCGCAATTTGTAGCAGAACTCAAGTCCTGTAACTGGTCTAAGCTAAAAACTTTACCCCTTGAGGAGAGTGTGACATTTTTTAATGACACATTCCTAAATATTCTTGACATTCATGCTCCTAACCGACTTACCAGGACTAAGGTGAAGATAGCTCCTTGGCTAACCAAGGAAACTAAAACCAAAATTAAACTTAGAGACAAAGCCTGGGACAAATGGCGAGCCACTAAGGCACCCCTAGATCATATTAAATTCCAGCAACTTAGAAATGAAACAAAAAAAGCCAGCACACTGGACAAAAAGAACTATTTCTGTCACCTTCAAGAGAAACACCAGAACAGCCCTAAGAAGTTCTGGGCAGGCTTAAACAATCTCCTCCATCCTGGGAAATTAGCCACTCCTACCCCTGAGACACTTATTGACAAAAACCCAGAAATCGTAGCTAACACCTTTAACTCCTTCTTTACTGAGACTATTCAATCACTAGCCAATCAACTACCTCCCCCTTCCCCTCCCCAAACTAACGTTATTAAAGACACATTCCCCTCCTTTAAGTTACAGCATATACCCACCTCCTACATCAAAATCTTACTGAAGAAACTTAAACCAACCACCCTCTCAGCAGATCGACTACCAGCCGAATACCTGCAAATAGCAGCAGATGCTATAGCCTACCCTATCTCCATCCTGATTAACAGAACCATTACTGAGGCCACTATCCCCACTATTTGGAAAATATCCTACGTAATACCACTCCATAAAGGTGGTTCTTCTACCGAACCATCTAACTACAGACCCATAGCAATTTTATCTCCAATAGCCAAAATCATGGAAAGATGTGTTCATAAACAATTTCTTAATCACCTCTCCCTAAACAATCTATTGACCAAATCCCAACATGGCTTCAGACCCCATCATAGTACGACCACTGCCCCCCTCTCCTTTACTGACTCAATTAATAAAAATCGTAATAACAAAAAAATATCTTCCACCCTATTTCTTGACTTGTCAAAAGCCATTGATATGGTCAATCACCAACTACTTCTACAGACACTAAAAACCTTCCACTTTGATAATTCAGCTCTCAACTGGTTCCATGCCTATCTCTCTGGAAGGAAACAGGCAGTCCAATGGCAAAATAAGCTCTCTCAACCCTTACCTAATACCATAGGAGTTCCCAAAGGCTCCATACTAGGTCCCCTTCTCTTCTCCGTGTTTATAAACGAACTTCACTCAGTTATCCCACAAGCCACATGCATCCAATACGCAGACGACTCCACCCTTATTTGTTCAAATGTCGCTCTCCCTGATTTACAAGTAATGACCCAACAATGCTTTGCTACAATTGAAAAATGGCTATCAGAGAGGAATCTCATCCTTAACCCTAAAAAAACTAAGTTATTACTATTCTTTCCCACCTCAGTTCCTCCACCAGTGCAATACTCCCCACTAGCTAATAATAGCACCTTCTTCGTTCAATCTAATAATGGCACCATAATTGAGCCTGTCACCAACACTAAACTACTAGGGGTCACTATTGACAACAAACTTAAATTTAACTTGCACATCAGTGAAACCATAAAGACTGTAAATAAGAAACTCGGATCCCTGTACAGAATTAAGAACTTCCTCACCCCCATTGCCAAACTAACTATTGCACGTACCCATCTCCTCTCCACACTACTGTATGCCTCTCCTGTATTCTATTTCATCAATATAAGTGACATTAATAAACTCTCCGTGACTTATAATCACATTGCCAGATTTATAACAGGTGCACCTTATAGAACACATCACTGCCTTAACCTAAAGAAACTGGACTGGTTAGAACTACCTAATATTCTCAAACTTAACCAACTCTCGGAAGCATATAAAATCATTAAGGAACCTGACAAAACCCCCTCACTAAATAATCTACTGACCCCCTACTCCAACCTAAGTAGTCTTCGCTCCTCTAACAGATTACTGGTCCAAACCATCAAATCCAACAACATGGGAGGGGATGCTCTCTATGCCAATTCTATAGGCAAGGTTTGGAACTCCCTACCTAATAACCTAAGACTCTCTAACTCACTTTCTCATTTTAAAAAACATCTTACACAATTTCTTAAGGCACATTGGCTATGCCCATGCGCAAATCCAGATTAGTTCCCTGTCATCTATAGCACATCCTACACTGCTTGAACAAAATTGGGTTACTTCTCAAATTCTTATTCTAACTGACTATTAATCCTATCTTGCTGTTCTATAGCAAGCAGTTTCTTTATCATCCCTTAGAACTCTAGAAAAGTAATGAACTGGAATGCACTAGGGCAGACACAAATGTTGGTGTAGTAAGGATAATCCATGGCTTGGAGGATTGGGGAAATTAATTAAAACAACTCAATTTAACTGCAAATTTCTAAAATAATATGTTTTAGAAAACAGCAACCAGGGAAAGGACTACAGGAATGAAGTAAAGCAGCGGTAGCAACAACAACAACTACAACAACAACAGAAATGGTGCTCTGGGTAGATATATCTGATGATTTAAAGGAACCAATGTGCTAAATCGTCATGGAAGGTAAGTAGAATAATAAGCTACAGAGGAAAAGGCACCTGCAACATAAAACCAGAAGCAGTTACCCCTCTATAGACATCCCACCTGGAGTATTATGTGCAGTTCTAGGGCCCTATATATATATATATATGTCTATATAAGGTCATAGAATGGGCAGATTTAATGGAAACACAAGATATTACCAGAAGGCCTAAAAGTGTGACTCGAAGAGCTAGTGGTTCAACAACTGCAGCATTCACCTTGGATGTCAGAAGCTAAGAAGAAAACTGGTTCTATTCCCACACCAGATGCTTGGATTCATTTTCCCAAAAGTGGCATTGCAGTGCAGCATAAGGGGGCTGTGCTGCACTCCTGAGGTACCATCTTTGCAAGGGCATATTAAACTGAGGTCCCCACTGCTTAAGTTAGTAATAGCGGAGGTGGTTGAAAAAGTCCCCACAGCACATATTGAAAAACGGTGTAGGAATACTTTATTTAACAATTCCATATCTACACAAACAATTAAAGGCATTATTTACACGCAATACTCATCCTACACATTACATATAATATTCTGGGCCAACCTCCAACCCCAATATTGTCATGCCAATATCAGCCCAAAGGACAGCCAGCTCCCTTCTCATTTTCCATCTTAACCTTAGAAGCATCAACAATAAGCTTCTAAACCTACATACCATGATAGCCACACACCTCCCTGACATTATGTGCCTGTCAGAAACATGGCTTAAACCAATCACCAAAGATGAAGAGATTCTCCCACCTGGATATAATATTTTAAGGGTTGACCGCGAAAAAAAAAAGGGGTGGCGGTATAGCTGTTCTGTTCAAAAGTTCACTCAACATCATAATGCATCCTATCCAACCACCTATAACAGCCAATGCAGAGACATTAGCCTTAAAAATATGCTTAAATAACCAAAAAAGTATTAACCTCTTTGTAATATATATTCCGCCTGGGAACAACTTAGAAACCATGGAGTTAACGTTAAACTGGTTAGCCACTAACTACCCTCAAGAAACCATTGTACTTGGTGATGTCAACATTGACTGGACCCAATGTTCCGCACAGACGAATCCTACACCCATTAACCTGTATGGATTCTCCCAAAATATAGTCTCTAAAACAAGAGTAGGTAATGCTCACCAAAAAGAGAGTATACTAGATTGGATCCTTACCAATAACCACTCCTATAAGTATACCACTGGGACCCTTCCTAATGATCTGAGTGACCATCTTGTCACTTTCATAATAAAACACAAAGTTTCCAGGACAAACCTTCCCATACATAGACTTGTTAGAAACAAAAAGAAATTTGTCCCATCGCAATTTGTAGCAGAACTCAAGTCCTGTAACTGGTCTAAGCTAAAAACTTTACCCCTTGAGGAGAGTGTGACATTTTTTAATGACACATTCCTAAATATTCTTGACATTCATGCTCCTAACCGACTTACCAGGACTAAGGTGAAGATAGCTCCTTGGCTAACCAAGGAAACTAAAACCAAAATTAAACTTAGAGACAAAGCCTGGGACAAATGGCGAGCCACTAAGGCACCCCTAGATCATATTAAATTCCAGCAACTTAGAAATGAAACAAAAAAAGCCAGCACACTGGACAAAAAGAACTATTTCTGTCACCTTCAAGAGAAACACCAGAACAGCCCTAAGAAGTTCTGGGCAGGCTTAAACAATCTCCTCCATCCTGGGAAATTAGCCACTCCTACCCCTGAGACACTTATTGACAAAAACCCAGAAATCGTAGCTAACACCTTTAACTCCTTCTTTACTGAGACTATTCAATCACTAGCCAATCAACTACCTCCCCCTTCCCCTCCCCAAACTAACGTTATTGAAGACACATTCTCCTCCTTTAAGTTACAGCATATACCCACCTCCTACATCAAAATCTTACTGAAGAAACTTAAACCAACCACCCTCTCAGCAGATCGACTACCAGCCGAATACCTGCAAATAGCAGCAGATGCTATAGCCTACCCTATCTCCATCCTGATTAACAGAACCATTACTGAGGCCACTATCCCCACTATTTGGAAAATATCCTACGTAATACCACTCCATAAAGGTGGTTCTTCTACCGAACCATTTAACTACAGACCCATAGCAATTTTATCTCCAATAGCCAAAATCATGGAAAGATGTGTTCATAAACAATTTCTTAATCACCTCTCCCTAAACAATCTATTGACCAAATCCCAACATGGCTTCAGACCCCATCATAGTACGACCACTGCCCTCCTCTCCTTTACTGACTCAATTAATAAAAATCGTAATAACAAAAAAATATCTTCCACCCTATTTCTTGACTTGTCAAAAGCCATTGATATGGTCAATCACCAACTACTTCTACAGACGCTAAAAACCTTCCACTTTGATAATTCAGCTCTCAACTGGTTCCATACCTATCTCTCTGGAAGGCAACAGGCAGTCCAATGGCAAAATAAGCTCTCTCAACCCTTACCTAATACCATAGGAGTTCCCCAAGGCTCCATACTAGGTCCCCTTCTCTTCTCCGTGTTTATAAACGAACTTCACTCAGTTATCCCACAAGCCACATGCATCCAATACGCAGACGACTCCACCCTTATTTGTTCAAATGTTGCTCTCCCTGATTTACAAGTAATGACCCAACAATGCTTTGCTACAATTGAAAAATGGCTATCAGAGAGGAATCTCATCCTTAACCCTAAAAAAACTAAGTTATTACTATTCTTTCCCACCTCAGTTCCTCCACCAGTGCAATATTCCCCACTAGCTAATAATAGCACCTTCTTCGTTCAATCTAATAATGGCACCATAATTGAGCCTGTCACCAACACTAAACTACTAGGGGTCACTATTGACAATAAACTTAAATTTAACTTGCACATCAGTGAAAGCATAAAGACTGTAAATAAGAAACTCGGATCCCTGTACAGAATTAAGAACTTCCTCACCCCCATTGCCAAACTAACTATTGCACGTACCCATCTCCTCTCCACACTACTGTATGCCTCTCCTGTATTCTCTTTCATCAATATAGGTGACATTAATAAACTCTCCGTGACTTATAATCACATTGCCAGATTTATAACAGGTGCACCTTATAGAACACATCACTGCCTTAACCTAAAGAAACTGGACTGGTTAGAACTACCTAATATTCTCAAACTTAACCAACTCTCGGAAGCATATAAAATCATTAAGGAACCTGACAAAAACCCTCACTAAATAATCTACTGACCCCCTACTCCAACCTAAGTAGTCTTCGCTCCTCTAACAGATTACTGGTCCAAACCATCAAATCCAACAACATGGGAGGGGATGCTCTCTATGCCAATTCTATAGGCAAGGTTTGGAACTCCCTACCTAATAACATAAGACTCTCTAACTCACTTTCTCATTTTAAAAAACATCTTACACAACTTCTTAAGACACATTGGCTATGCCCATGCGCAAATCCAGATTAGTTCCCTGTCATCTATAGCACATCCTACACTGCTTGAACAAAATTGGGTTACTTCTCAAATTCTTATTCTAACTGACTATTAATCCTATCTTGCTGTTCTATAGCAAGCAGTTTCTTTATCATCCCTTAGAACTCTAGAAAAGTAATGAACTGGAATCTGTACATATTTACATTAATGACTCTTGAGATGCACTAGTATTTCAGAGTTGCATTTTAACTGTGCTACTGCTAACAACAGCTTAACCATGAATGTATATAATATGTTAACTAGTATCTTTTTTCATCTATGTAAATAGTAAACTTATTTGTATTTTTTTCTCTGTGGAGCTTTTCTCCCCGGGCCTACGCTGAAAATGGACATGTATCCAGTCGGACCATCCCGGTCAACAAATGTAAAATAAAATAAATAAAATAAAAATAAATATTCACCTTTTTAATATTTCAACTCCCAGCCTTTTGCCAATACCAAAATGGTATTTCTTTCCTCATTCAAATTTCAGTTTATTATACAACAATTCAAAGTATATTACCCTCCTTAAAACACAAACATGTCAAAAACTAATTTATCTAAATGTTCTTCACTCTTTTTCTGTCATAAAAAATATATATTTAGATAACAATTAATAAAGAATTCTGGCTAAAGACTTCTGCTGTTTTTTTTTTCAAACCTACAAGTAAGGCACACAGTAGATTTCAATAATCCCAGCACCCTTTTTTCATTACCTATTATTTTGCCTCTTTATAGAACTCAGCCTTGATTCCCAGAAAAAAATGTTCATAAAGTCTGTACTAATTCTCTTTCTGCATCATCTGATAAGATAGAGGATCCAGCTTATCCCAGCAAACAATTAATAGTTCTGTTAATAAGATAATCACAGATATTTAGCAAGAACTGTCAGTGCTCTCATTAAGGACAGCAGTAAAAAGGCTCTGTTTACAAGATGTGGTGTTTTCTTATTCAGAGACATGTTAACTGCCACGAGGAAATACCTCATTTTTATTAACTACCTTGAGTGCAGATAGGTGCAGTAGTTAACACTAGTGGCCAATGCAAAATGTTAACACAGGCACCTTCCATATTTCACTCTATCACACACAATTACACACATACAGAGACAAACACACACACACACACACACACACACACACATACACAACATAAACACACACGCACACAAATATAAACACATACATACATACATACACACACACACACACACACACACACACACATACACACATACACATGCAAAAACACCATATCCTATACCTGTCCCTGTTGTGTTGTTAGACCGTCCCTGACACCTCCTTTTTCCTGCCCAGGAAAATCATGAATGATTTCATTCCATAATTGTCAGACATTAGAGTTTCACACTTCATATACTTCAGAATGTTCGTAGTAGTGCAAAAGCTAGTGTACTAGTGACTTTCTATGTGTACAGGAAGAGTAATTAAAATCTACACCTGATTCTGTCCCACCATTAATTTTGGCTTTGTCTTCATTTCTTGTACTATGAGGTAGAGTGGCATTTGCTTCTTGCTCCTCTCCCTTGTACATCATGAACTGTTGCAGGCATTCAGTAATGCTCGGAATCCCCTGTAGATGTTTAAAAATAACCCTGTTGCACTAACCATCGGCTGTCACATTGAGTTAGTGCTGAGGTTTCCTCTGGTAAGGTGTAGGGTTCAAAGCATTTTTATTCCCTTTGCAGTATGTTTTTGTTACAGTACATCCTTGGTGTCTAATGGCAATATGGAGAACTAATATCCACTATGGTAGGTGGAACGATGCAGCATTTTAATCATTTTCAGCACTTTTACGACACACTATCTATTGTATCCCTCGTGTTTAGTGGTCCTTTCAACGCACATCATCTTTTTTTTTTTAAGTGCCCTTAAGGTACATTTAGGCATGCTATTAGAGTGTTCTCCCTTGATTTTTGTGTTTCCAATCCCATTATGTTTAAATGCCGTTAAAGCATAAAACGAGTTCTCCATGGTGGCTGCCAGGAGCAGCAGTGCTAATTTACGCAACATTGATAAATTAATTACCGCAAGCAGTTCTGGGGGAGAGTGCACAGCTGATTAGCATCTCCCTCTCCCCCAAAATACCTCTTTAACATCTAGCACTGCTGTAGAGACAGCTTACTGTGGTGCTGCACATTTTTTCTGCAAAAGCACAGAAGTATAGCTGTCTCTGAAAGGGGGAAAGGTTGCTGCATAACCTTTCTGAATTCAGGTTAATGTCTAAATTTTTCTATAAGAGTATGGCAGTTTTAAAGATATCCAGGGCAAATTTCCTCTAGTTAGTATGAATACTACCTCATGCCATCCCTAAAACAGGACACAAACCTAATGGGACTAAACCATTCAAGACCTAAATAAATAAATGTAATGTGTATACTGTTGAAAGGTGGCACAGTGGGTTAGATAAAAATATCCTTGTGTGAAGAGTAGATTTGCAGAGACCAGATGATTACTACTATTCAAAAACAATGTATGAGTAGAAATGTGTACTATCTCAGTGGAGACAGGGAAATATTTTTTTTTTTCATTGCATGGTTGGCATCATCCAGTTATCATGGGATGGAAACCCATTCTACAGTGATGATCTCCTACTCAAACATCTAGTGCTACAATGAGTTATTTGTGCAAGTGTATTGTATTTATCATAGGAATCCCCACTGCAGTGTAAGTCCATATCTGTGGGAATGGTATCATAGCAATACTATGGAATCCTCACAGTAAGGGAGCTACACCATGCCTGTCAGAATAACAGAGGCAAAACTTGTCCTGCTGTAGGACTTATATCCATCGTGCTTTGTTTGCAGAAAGTATGCATACACATCCAAGTTAATGCTTCACAAACACCTTGAACAGACACATTCTTGAAGAAGGCAGCTATGGTGGAGAGCACCCACTCTATTCCTCCAAGAGGTTTTTTTTGTAGTCAGAACAGAAAGGTGCAATATTTATTCTGTTTGAGGACCAGTCTGCCCACTTTGCCTGTCATGATGTAGACAAAAAGTTGCTCTGTCTGACAAATTCCCTTAGTTCTGGCAATGTAATATGTCAGCTTACTCTGGACAGCCAACAAGCGCAAGATCCTTTCTCCTATGTTTTGATGGTTGGGTGTAAATAGGCAATTTGACAGATTCTTTGTGGGCCACCTCAGAGACCAGTTTTGGTATACAGAAAGGGTTAAACCTACAATTTATTCTGCTCTTATGGAAGACCATGTAAGGGTCTCTGCAAATGAAGGGTTTGCAGTTCTGGCAACCTTTTGTCAGATGTCACTGTCATTAAGAAAAGTGTCTTCCAGAACAAGAAAATTGATGCTGAAGATGCACTAGACCTTAAAGGCAACAGGTCAATCTCTCAGTAACGCAGGTCATACACCCTGGGGGATACTGCATTCCTAGGTATGCTTTGGTTCAACTTCCCCTTCAAAAACTGTTTTATTAAATAGTGAACAGATAAAGGCAGATCCAAGAAAAAATATGCAGCAATGGCAAACAGGTAGACTTTGATGGACGTTTTGTAAGACAGTACACATTTCAGAAGTTCTACTAAATATTGCAAAGTACAGGTGTACATGTGGCAGAGTGCAACTATGTGTAACGTGTCTGAACACATTTCAGTCTAGTTTGCATTCATAGCTGCTTATTCTGGACCTCTTAAGTTTGTATGCAGTCACATTATGGGTTGAGGGTATATGGCAGACGTGAAAATGAAGACCTAAGTGGACTGTTAGTTCACACATCATCCTCATGGTTTGTCACCAGAGCTGGTAAGAGTGTAAGTCACCTCTGTGTTTGTTTAGATACTATATCAATGTGGCATTGTTTACAATTACCCATAAAATACCTGGCATTAGCTTAAATTTAAAGGCATTTACTTTCAGAATGTCATGATTTCTTTCACATTTATGTGCCTACTTAATAGGCGCCTGCTCCAGGTTCCCTGCACTTTCAACTAAACCAGGCCTGCAGCAAGGTCTGAGGCATTCATGCTGGGGGGTTGCCTACCTTGGGGTACCACCAACACTATGCCTGGGCTGAGTTCCACCTGCCTGTCCTAGAAGAAGAAAAACAATATTTTGTTGGCTGGATGAGTGGAATTACCTGATGAAGAGGGTAACCATGCTGTTGTTAGAGGTGCCTAAGATACTTTCCGCATATGCTAGCAAACAGGAACTACCAAGATCAGTGCAGCTATGAGAGCCACATGGACTTATGTATCTGCATTTTAAATTTCTCCAAGTCTTTTGGGTTTCTAATACCATGACAGGAATGGAACCCATTCCTAAGTCAAAGTATGATTAAAGTTCATGAAATTAGTATTTTTTCAATCTTTGATGTCAGTCAGAAGTGCTCTTCGCAGCACCCACAATGTTCCCAGTAAGGACTCCTTCTAGAATTCGTACAGGGTTACATGTATTGGTAATATATCTAAGTACGATTGTAGATTATTTTTTATAAGACCCATTGCTCCTACTGCTATTGGAACTGTCTGGGTATCTTTCTTCCACATTGCTCTCATTTCTGACTGCAATTCTTGGTATGTTGTGACTTTGTGTTTCTCTGTAGTCACTGGGTGTGGTGATTTCAATGATCAATGCTACTTTTGTCTTCTTTTCATGGACCACTACATCCGGTTTTCTTGCATCTATCTTTTGAACTGTTGGTAATGCGTGATCCCATGTGATGTAGACTTCATCATTTTCTATGATGCTTTGTGGATCTTGTTTCCAGTGTTTTTCAGTCACTTCAATACTATAATGTTATCACAGTCCCCAGTGTAACAGTCATTATTAGGCCTTTCAATATACAGTCCTTCTGCCATTAGTATGTCACAACCAGCAATGAAGTGTGCAACTGTTTCCAATTCTGTTTTACAAAACCTACATTTGTCTTTCTCCCACATGTTCAATGGACTTTGTAAACCAGCATATACATAGCCCACTATCTTGTGCCGCCAATGTTAACCTTTCATCTCTTGGTTTGAATTCGCCTCTCCTTAACCATTCCTGCGTTCGATCCTGATCAACATGAGGTTTTTCAAGATGTTTTCTATACTTGCAAGTATATTTATGCATTTTCCACATTTCTTGCTGTCTCATCTGTTCCTTCAGCTTATATGCTTTCTTTTGTTTTTTGGCGCATTCAGTTGCTGCCTGATTTTTATCTACTTCTGGTTTGATTTCCATTCCTGCTTGACGCTGATATGCTTCAGCTAGATTAAACAGACAAGCCATCTTAGGTTCATAGGTTGGTACTAGGCTATCAGCCCTAGGGCCTATACAAGCCTAGCCATAACAATTCCCTGAATATTTCTTCCCACAATATTTACTTCCCTGTACCTCTGTTTAGCAGGGTGACTGACATGATCCCCGGGGTGAATTTCCTATCTCCCATCCAATCATCAAGGTTCCTTTTGAAGAGGGCCAATGAGGCGCTCTGCTTGACATGTATGGGCAGTCTATTCCAGAGTATGGGGAGTCTCTGGGTCAGGAACCTATCCCTCCAGCATGTTTTGTTCATTGTGATGACAAGGTTTACATCCCTGGAGCATGTGGCTCTGAGGGATTGGGATTTCTTTACGTGGAGCACGTCCAACAGCTCAGGGTTTGACATGGCCTTGTATGTTAAGCAGAGATCGCCTCTGACTAGACAATATGCCACAGATTTAAGCTGGAGTTATTTTAGATGGTCAGAATAGGGCATCTGCTTTAGGCCTGTGATTCTTTTAGTGAGGTATTTCTGCGGCTTTTCCAGCTGTTGCAGATGTCTTGTGAGGTATATGCCAAATGGGGCATTGTCCTCTATAATGGGTCTAATGAGGGATGAGTACAGTGGGACAATGACCTCCTTTTTTCTGGATGAAAAGCCCTTAGTGATGAAGTGTGCCACATAGAAGGATTTCCTAACTGTTGTGGTGATGTGGTTATCGAAGGTAAGACCACTGTCCATCTGTCTCCCTAAGTCTGTCATAACACTTTTGGTGTTTAGTGTACTGCCACCTATGTGGTAATTCATGGGTACATGATTTTTCCCAAAGGGGATAACTATACATTTCTTGGCATTAAGCTTGAGCCCATGGCTCCGGCACCAAGCATCTGTTTCTGTAAGGCCCATTTGTAGAATATCCACATCATTTGGTGATTCAGTAATGGCTCCCAGTTAGCAGTCATCTGCAAACTTTGTTAGCCAGAGTCCCTTAGTGTTGGCCTGTACTTCAGAGAAGTAGATGCCAAACAAGAGTGGTCCTAGGACTGAACCCTGAGGTACTTCACTTGTCACTTCTCTGGAGTTGGATTTCAAGTCGGCTACTTTTACAGTCTGGATTCTGTCAGCAAGCCAGTTGGCAACTCATCGAGTGACATAGGGATTTATGCCCAGCTTAGTAACTTTATCTATGATTCCAGCATGGGGGATGGTGTAAAAGGCCTTGGCAAGGCTCAGATAGGCTGTGTGGACTGCCTTACCCTCGTCCACAGCCCTGGAGACTGATTCAAAGAAGTCAATCAGGTTCAGGAGACAAGATCTGCCCTTCATGAACCCAAACTGGGTGGGGTCCAGTGTTTGAAGGTTGCCAATGTTTTTGTTTATAAGTTCCATGATAATGCATTCCATGCCCTTGCAGATCAGGCTTGTCAGACTGATGGGACGGTAGCTCCCGGGATCCGAGTTGGATCGCCCCTTGTGGAGTGGGATAACTGTAGCAGTGTGCCACTCAGTGGGCATGAATCCTGAGGTGAGGCTATGATTAAACATGACACTTAGGTGAGGTGCCAGTTCATTTTGTAGTTCATGTAGTACACAGCCCGGGATGTCATCTGGTCCCATGGATGCTGTATTCTTAGCTTTGGAGAGTGTGGTTTCTACCTGTGTGGCTGTGATTACCAGAATTTGGCAATCTTATGGTACTGAGATGGGCCCTTTAGGGGGTGAGAGGGGTGAAGTTGGCACTAAATCGATCTTCCAGGATATTGGCAATATCCTTGGGATCAATATATTTAATACCATTCTGTTGTAGCTCAGAGCAGATCTGAGCATTGCCATTTAGATTCTTGACATAACTATAGAATCCCTTGTGACTGTCTTTGGAATCTTTGGCAATTTTATTTTCATAACTAGCTTTGGAGGATTTTATGAGGGATTTCAGCTTTTTACTGAGGCTGGTAAGGGAGTTTTTTGCATCCTGGGATTTTCCTCTTTTCTGCAACAATTTCTGCCTTCTGTTGTAGAGTTTGTTTATGGCAGGGGACCACTAGATTGGCTTCCTTTTTTTGGAGGAGAGCATCTTGGTTCTATTTGGGATGGCACAATTCATGCACGAGTGGATGTGCTCATACAGTGCCTTAGTGTAGGATTCAGCAGTCGAACTTTCAGCTCTCGTCTGCATGGGTGTTATGAAGTTTGTCACTTCTGACTTTAGTAGCATGAAGTTGGCTTTGGAGAAGTTTTTTACGGATGTTTCCTTACTGAGGGGTGGGGGTGGGATGTGGATGTCAAGAGTGATTTGCTTATGGTCAGACCTGACCAATGAGTGGTGACCACTGGTGTGGAGCATCTATCTCCCATGTTGGTAATGACCAGGTCTAGGATATTGGAGCCCCTGGTGGGACAATGGATTAGTTGATCCAGGGCATTGGAATTTATGAATTCCAAGAACCGTTAGGAAAAGGTGTTGGTACCCGAGTAGTTTTCCCAGTTAATGGCAGGGTAGTTGAAATCACCCAGTATTAGGGTGTTTGGTTGTATCTTAATATTTTCCAGTATGTTTAGAAAGGTGTAGTGAGAATCTTGGGGCATGGTGGGGGATCTGTAGCTAGCTACAATTTGGATTGCAGTCTTACTTAGTGTTAGTTGCACCTGGAGAATTTCAGATGCATTGTGTTGGGCAACTAGCCTGGAGGTGTGAATATCCTTGGTGAATATGGACACTCCACCACCTTTAGTGTTTCAGTCTTGGTTTGGTGGCCGAAAAGTGTGGTAAGAGTTGTAGCCTGGTATTGCAGGGGTGCTCTCTGGAGCCTTGAACCAGGTCTCAGTTACTGCACAGATATCGATGTTCTCCATTTTTAGGAGTGCCTCGAGAGAGTGCATTTTGAGGTTTAGACTTCTAACATTGAGTAGCATTACCTTCAGATTTTGCATGCTTGTATGTTACGGTGGTGGTTTTATCCTTTGAACCTTGCCTAAAAAAGGCACTATAGGAGTGGCAAGAGCTTTAGCCAGTAACCTGAATCCCAGGGGTGGCAGGTGCAGACAGTCTCTGGCAAAGCATCGTGGTTTGTCGATCATGTCGTCTCAGGCAGATTCCCCTTTGAATGACACCAGAAGCTTAGCCAATTGTTGAAGTCAATCATTTTGTCCTTATACTGTGTTATCATTCTTGGCGAAGGCAGGATGCTAGTCACGGCTAGGGTCATACCTGCCTGGGCCACATGATCCGAGAGCTCTTCCATGTCTCTTTTCATGTAGTCCAGGGAGGTACGTCGCAAGTCATTCACTCCAACATGGACAATGACAGAGTCGTATTTGTACTTGTTGTGGAGTGACTTGAGTGCATGCGTTATGTGGTGGATCCTGGCACTCGACAGGCAGCTGACTGTAATTTTCTCCTTGTTCAGCCTGGTGAGTGGGACATCAGTGTGCCTGGCCATAGAGTCACCTATGACTAAAGTGTTGGGTACATTGTCTTGCCTTAGGAGCTGTTATTGGGTGGCATACTGGTGTTGTGAGCTATGTGTCACTTTGGTTGTGACTGGTTTTTGTTTGTGTTTCAGCTTCGGAGGTCCTTGATGCTTGGGCAGGTTAATGTTAAGGGCCTCTGCATATGTGGGATTAGTGTTGCTATGTGTGGGTGTTGATGGTGTGGGTTTTGAAGGGCAATGTGTTGCTTGAGATGTAGTGCAGGTGTTAACCTTCTCCTCTTGACTGTCTAGTACAATCTTGGCTGGAGAGAGTTTTGCTTCCAGTTTGGCTATGTAAGTGTATCTCTCACAGGTTGCAGTGTTGGGTGGTATGAGGAGAGGATTGTCTGTGTACATGAGACAGTTGCTGCATTGACCCAGTATGCTCAGATTCACCAGGTGGACAGGAGAAATCACTGGAAGCTGACCCTTGGACATGCCTGTTTAGGTGCTTTTTTTGTAAAATACAAGAGTTGTTTTCCCTTACCTTTGCAAGGTACTTTGCAATTATAGGCTGTTCAGTTCCTACGATTAATTTCTCCTTATTAACAAGGAGAGTTGAGTGCTTGTATCAGTTTAAGGCTTCCTAGTGCTTTCCAGCAGGTTCTAGAGCAAGTGCTAGTCACAGGGGTTCAGATTTTAGTGCTACTACTGAGAAACCAGCAAGTTCTAAGGGAAAATTTGAAGAGCAGACATTCTGACAGCTGGAATAGTTTAACCGTAGCCCTGCAGTGCTGCACAATGTGAAAAATGCACAAACACATGTGTTTTTAAGCCAGAAAGTTGAAAGGGATAGAAATCAGCCCAAAATGGCTACTAAAATTACAATTTGAGAGCTGGAAACCACTCCTCTAATGTTAGATAGGCAGTACAATGCTCACCAGTCCCACTGGTAAGCAGTAGGACTTCCCTCTACCACATCAAGGTCTGGATAGCTTTGAACACAGAAAATAAAGTCCTGAAACCAGCAAAGCCTAGGATCTGGACTATACTAGATAGGAAAGGCAGGAAACGAGCAAACAAGATAGTATTTTTTTTTGTAAAAACAGGCTAAACAATGCAATAATACAGTAAATAAACACAGAAAAGGCAAACACACCTGAGTGTGTAGCCCTAAACAATAAATGCAATTAAAACTCTACAAAATTAGCAATTTAAAACTTTTTAAAATGAAGCAAGGCAAGTTCACAACTGAAAAATGATTTAAGAGGCAGTAATACAGTAGAATTAGTAGCTAGTCTACATATACAGAAAAGTCTATATATACAGAAAAGCAGCTAAAACACACTAAAACAATTCAGATGCAGTGCAGCCTAGAGCACTTGAGTTGTAGCAATATTAAAGCAAATACAGTTTTAATAAATGCACTAACATATACTCTACATTTCCAAAATGTTTGAGAAGCACAGTCAGAACACAAGGAGATTCAGGCAATTTTTTTTTTTTTTTTTTTAGGAAAGAGAAAAAGGAGGAACAGAAGGAAAGAAACTAAGTGGGTTGGCCTTCTCAGCTGTTCTCTCTGTATTAGGTAGAATGAGCCAATGACACTAGACTGGGAAGAGTGTCCAAGATCAAACTTACAGGAGGGGCGGGCAACTGCAAAGCCACCAAGTATAACATCAAGACACCAACAGGGAGAGAGGGGGTGGGGTACAATACTAAAGCTACTAGCCTACACTCCTTTAGACAAAAAACACTACAGAAATGTTTATGAGAGCAGAACAGCAGTGAGCCACAAAATGACAGTTTTTAAACAGATAAAGGAGCAAGGAGACTCTAGAGAATGTTTTTAACTGCAAACAAATCAGTTATATGATACACCCCTTCAAAGGAAATCAGAACAATCAAATAGGTGCTTAACAAGTACAGAAAATTTCCTGTTAATACCTTTCACACAGTGAAACTAGCTATAAAGCTAGGTAATCTACAAGTGTAGTATCTCGCAGGATGCACAGTAGCAAAACCCGCCCCAAGCACGCCTCCAGCCCTGTGGAGGCAGCAGCGGTTTGATTATTCAACAGTGTGCGGACTGGAAAGTAATTAACATTCAGCATCTGTGCCGATAGCAACCCAAATGACATTAACGTAATGTTGTATTAGGGACATAAAACTTCATTCAGTACCAAAAATGAAATGTTTTATCAGGGACATTAAAAATAAATGCATGCAGTAAATTACTTTTCAGTCAGTCAATCGGACAGAGTTCACACTATTTCGTAAAACAATACTGCTACATTTTAATGGCTTTAATGAGTGGTGCTTGCAAGGCAGTGGGGGGTGTGGGGAGCACAGTGCCCCCCACAGGGGGGTGCAGGGGGGGCTTGCCCCCATGAAAAAGGAGAAAAAGCAAGAATTTATCAGAGGATGGAGTTCGTTGAGTGCCTGAATATTTAGCAGTTTACACAAACTGACATGCGAATTAGCATGCCTGTTAGTCTTCCTCGATATCCCCGCCCATTTGGCATGCCAATCAATGATGGCACCCCGAAAGCAGCGCAGAACTAAGTGCGAGGTACTACACTTGTAGATTACCTAAAGCTATACAAACAGTGTGACAGTAAAAAACTTATTTCTCAGGCCCTGTAAGGCAGACAATTTTAGTTTAACCATGCAGACTAGTTAATAGCAATAACATACAGTAAAAAGTATGCAGCAGGCAATAAAAAGTGATACATATAAATTGCTAGAAGCAATATCCAGTATAAATAAGGCAAAAACAGGATACTTATTGTTTTATATATATATCTATATATATATATCTCAGATCAGAGTTGTAGTCAATGTCCCTCCTCCACTCGGCTCAGTGTGTATAGACAGAAATCCTCTCAAAGTTATAGCTTAAATACCAGAAGATACAACCTTAAACAACTTTTTTTAAAAAAAGCTCAAAAGAACCAATGAGTGCTTACTCCAAGCCCTAGACCACCCAACCCCCA
>NC_056726.1:1795023464-1795113464 GCF_019279795.1 Protopterus annectens | reverse complement strand
TAATGAGGAGCTTTGTTTGATATAGACAGGTAGTTTGTTCCAGAGTATGGGAAATCTCTGGGACAGGAATCTATCCCTCCAGCATGTTCTGTTTATTGTGGTGACGAGGTTTAGGTCCCTAGAGCGTGTAGCTCGTAAGGATTGGGATTTCTTTAAGTGGAGCATGTCTAAAAGCACTGGGTTTGACATAGCTTTGTGTGTTAGGCAGAGATCGTCTCTGAGTAGGCGATATGCAATGGAGTAAAGCTGCAGTTTTTTGAGATGGTCTGCATAGGGCATCTCTTTGAGGCCAGTAATCTTCTTTGTGAGGTATTTCTGTGGCCTTTCCAGTTGTTGTAGATGTCTTGTGAGGTACATACCAAAAGGGGCATTGTACTCTATAATGGGTCTAATGAGTGACGAGTAGAGGGGAACAATGACCTCTTTTTTCCTGGATGAGAAACCTTTTGTGATGAGGTGTGCCACATAGAAGGATTTCCTGACTACTGTGGCGATGTGATTATCAAAGGAGAGACTACTGTCCACCTGTGTCCCAAGGTCTTTTATCACACTTTCGGTGTTAAGTAGACTACCACCTATGTGGTAGTTCATGGGTACTGAGTTTTTACCAAAAGAGATGACAATGCACTTTTTGGCATTGGGCTTGAGGCCATGGCTTTGACATCAGGCATCTGTCTCAGCGAGGCCCTTTTGTAGGATGTCCACATCTTTTGGAGTTTTGATTATGGCTCCTAGTCTGCAGTCATCTGCGAACTTCATTAGCCAAAGACCTTCTGTGTTGGCCTGTACTTCAGAGAAGTAGATACCAAACAGGAGAGGACCCAGAACTGAACCCTGTGGTACTCCACTTGTCACTGGTCTGAAGTTCAATTTGGAGTCTGCTACTTTCACAGTGTGGGTTCTGTCAGTGAGCCAGTTGGCAACCCATCTTGTGACATAGGGATTTATACCTAGTTTAGTGAGTTTATCTGTAATTCCAGAGTGGGGGATGGTGTCGAAAGCCTTGGCGAGATCTAAATAGGCTGTGTGAACCACCTTACCCTCATCTACGGCTTTGGTGACTGCTTCAAAGAAGTCTATCAGGTTTAGGAGACATGATCTGCCTTTTACAAACCTGAACTGGGTGGGGTCCTGAGTTTGGAGATTACCAATGTCATTGTTTATAAGTTCCATGATGATACGCTCCATAGCCTTGCAGACCAGGCTCGTTAGGCTAATGGGGAGGTAGTTTCCGGGGTCTGTGGTGGCTCCCCCTTTGTGGAGTGGGATAACTGTTGCTGTGCACCATTCAGTGGGCACATAGCCTGAGGTGAGGCTATGATTGAACATGGTACTTAGGTGGGGTGCCAGTTCGTTCTGTAGTTCATGTAGAACACAGCCTGGGATATCGTCAGGTCCCATGGATGCTGTGTTCTTGGCTCTGTGTTTTTTACCTGTGCAGCCGTGATTACAAGAACTTTGCATTCTTCTGGTATAGAGATGGGCCCTTTAGGGGATGACAGAGGGGTAAAGTTAGCACTGAACCTATCTGCCAGGATGTTGGCAATATCAGTTGGTTCTGTATATTTAGTGTCATTGTGCTGTAACTCAGAGCAGATCTGAGTGTTGCCATTGAGATTCTTGACATAGCTATAGAATGCTTTGTGGTTGTCTTTAGAGTCAGTGGCGATTTTGTTTTCATAACTAGCTTTGGAGGATTTTATGAGGGATCTCAGCTACTTACTGAGGCTGACCAGGGAGTTTCTCCAATCATGGGATTTTACTCTTTTTTGCAACAGTTTCTTTCTTCTGTTGTAGAGTTTGTTTATGGCAGGGGACCACCAGATTGGCTTCCTTTTTTTGGAGGATAGCATCTTAGTTCTGTTAGGGATTGCACGATCCATGCACTCGTGTAAGTACTTATAAAGTGCATTTGTGTAGGATTCAGCAGTCACACACAGACATATATATATATATATATATATATATATATATATATATATGGATCCTATCAGTCGGTCAAGTGTTCAGAAACTCGGAATTCATATTGAAGAGACAATATGATCAAATTTCTGAAAACCCAAAGCTTTTGAATTGAGATCGCAGGACAGCGAGGATCAGGAAATTTACTGTTTTCCTCAGTGTAGTACGATCTTGGACTTGGTATGCATAATTAGCAGAGGGTGTGGGGGGTACAGGGCTGCTAGATTTTTGTGTTTGCTTTTTTTTTTTTTTTTTTTTTTTTTTTACTGTTCAAGTTTTCAGAAATTCAATCATATCATCTCGCCAATATGAATTTCAAGTTTCTGAAAACTTGATCAACTAACATGTACATATGTATGTATATATATATATATATATATATATATATATATATATGGGTCTACTTTCTTTAAACAAAAGTACATTTTAACAAATGTCACTTAATCGGACTCATTCCTCCAAAGTGGCATTACACTGAATGCATGGACTGCCGAATTCCTTTCCCTGTAAAAGGAACCACTTGGCCACCATGGTAATACACTGAAACAAAGCAAAACTAAGCCCACCTAAGCAAAACAGCTCGGGTAAGTGACATTCATTAAAATGTACTTTTGTTTAAAGAAAGTAGACCCCATATATATATATATATATATATATATATACACACACACACACACACACACACAGACATATATATATATATTTATATATATATATATATATATATATATATATATATATATATTTTTTTTTTTTTTTTTTTAATATATAGAGAGAAAAGGAGGAATGAAGCACTGCCCAAATGCCTCTTTTTATGGCAAAAATATTAACAGAAGCAATTTGTCAAGTGATGTGTGGCAGTTTACAGAAATGATTTTCTGAACAGGAGATTAAGGCTATTAAATAAGTTTTATCAACTAGTCTTGGATTTCATTCACTTGGATTTCTATTTGCTTATTGTATGACTAACGAAATCACTTAAATAGGCAATGCTCCCAGGTTACTACTGAAAAGAGGTACTTATGTCAAGAGGGTTTAATCACTTAAAAAATGTCCTAATAGCACAGAGGTGAATATTTATTTGCCCTAAGAATGAAAACATTATGCTATCAGAGGCTGCTATTTTACTATTACAAGAGCACTAGGCAGAAGAGGAGTTAGATAAATGCTAGATGGACACAGTGATTGCTATTACAGGCCTTGTCCTGTACTGTATGCATGATTAACACTTATACAATCAAAGGCCAGAAAGGAAACTGTACATGATGCTGCAAAGAGTGCCTCCTATTTCTAAGGAATGTATTATTTTGTTTTCAAAATCAGAAAAAAATAGCTGTCTTAATGGTTGACAAATGTGCTGACCATATGCTAAATCTATTACAAATTTCCATTTTCTCTAAATATTTAAAAAGAACCAAGTTCTTAGTGCAATAAGCTGCTCTGAGATATCCATCAAACATTTGCTTTTTAAATTCATTTGTTAGAAAAGGTAAAACCACTAGCAGTAAGTGTTTCTTCTTTAAGAGCAACCCAGAAAATGTGGAAAATGAAACACTTGAAAAAACCAGGTATGCAAATGTAGAGTGACAGACTCAAAGCTAGGACAAAAACACAACTCATAACCATAGTCACTGTGCTAAACAGTTAGACTACTGTTTTTTCATCATAGCCATTTTAGCTTCATGTTTTACTGAGTCTCTGATGGATATGCACACTCCTTTTGTGGTTCTGTCTTCAAACAGCCTAGATTATCACAGCAACAGTCACAAAAATAACAAAAAATCAAGTAATGGAATCAAGAATATTTTTAGTGGACAACACACTGACAGAAAACAGTAGCAACACTGATTACAATAAACAATATCACTCTCCACTTTTGCTTACCGCTGGTTAGGAGATGCATGCTCAGAATATCAAACCAAAGAGATCACCAGCATCCTATTACATAGAAGCTGGACTCAGAAAACAGAGAGCAACTGCTGCATTTTCCTAACACACACATTTTCTCTCTCTCTCTCTCTCTCTCTTTCCTCTCTGTCTTAGTGCAGAAGGCTGTGGGTTCTATTCCCGCAGCAGCTAGCTCAATTGCTGACACTGTAATGCAGCATAAAGGGGTGCTTTATTTCTTAGGGTGCATCCGTCAGATGAGATGTTGAACCTAGGTCACATCTGCTTCAGTTGGTGGTGACTCAGATAGAAACCAGAAAAACTGGTGGTATTTTAGTGCTCAAATCAACATAGAAACAACAAAATCAGCACTAAAGTTGCGAGTCCGAAATGCTCTTTAATTGACATAAAATAACATAAAAATTAAGTGCTTTCGTCAGTAATGCCTTGACTTTATCAGAATCAAACAGAATGCCACAAAACACCTTCTTAAATACTATAAAGTAACCAATAAATTTCATACTTGTCTATCATGGGGCTGTTGGGTCAATTAAACAATAAACCTTTAAAGGAAAAGCTTTTCTAAAATGTAACAACAACCTTTAGAAGTGTAAAGACAAATTGTTAAAAAGTTCCACAAACCAATACAAAATGTACTGATATTTAAAAATACTTTTTCATGTATTCACACATCTTATTAAATAAGAACAATATCAACAAAAACTGTGGTTTTAAAAAATATAAATAGTGATACATATAAAATTACTAAATAGCTTCTGCTTTTTCCTTTAAAACAGGGTATATGCTCAAATAGCCATTTAAACCAGGTGGCAAGTTTGCAGCCAATCTAAGCTGCCACATAAGTTCTTTTTTACATAATAAATTCTGCCAATCCCCACCTCTAATATCTTGCTTTACCTGGTCAAGTATTGCAAATTTATAACCTGTATGATTCTCACAAATAATACTGTGTTTATACAGTGTATTGGTTTCTCTTTTGTTTTTAATATCATACAGGTGTTCATACATTCTAGTTTTTAAAGTTCTTTCAGTTTTCCCAACATAATATGAAGTACAGGTGTTGCACCTAGCTATATAAACTAGCCCACTGGTGCAACAATTTCCTCCCCTAGAATGTACAGTACTTTTCATTAAATTGTCCAAATACATTACTGGTTCTTGCAAAATGTAACTACAGTATTTACATCTACCGCAAGGTCTAGTACCCATTCCATCTTTGTATTTGTTGTTGTTGTTTAAGGGGAAATCCTGTCCCTTCTCTAGAATTTTCTTAATATTTAATCCTATTTTAGTAGTAAAAAAAGGTTCATCACCCACAGCTTTAAATATCTCATTATCAACTTTGAAAATGCTCCAGTTTTTTTTGCATTACTTTTTTTATTTGTTGACATAGGGGGCTATACTGTACAATACAGGTTTGTTCATAATTAATACTTTTCACCTTCTCAATTTCCCCCTCATGTCTTGGAACATTTTTCTTATTTTTGTCCAAACCTTTTCCAGGAAGGGGTGTATATTTTTCCCCCACTCATCCAGAACTTCAGTTAAAATGTTTTCTACCAAACTTATAGGGTAGCCTCTTTCCACAAACATGTTCTTAAGAAATACAAATTCCTTTGTAACATCTTCATACAAAGAAGTCATCCTGGCTACCCTCACAGCTTGTCCCTTTATTATACTTTTCTTTTGAGATAAGGGGTGGTGACTGTTGTAATGCAAATAATTGTTACAAAAGGTTTTCTTTCTGTAAATTCTAGATATAAAGTTCTCTTGACCTTTGATAATTTTAATATCCAAGTAACTAATTTCATAAAAGTCGTGATGAAATGTAAACTTAAAAAATTCAGTTGTTTGGTTCAAATATTGTATAAATAATGGAATATCAGTAATGTTTCCTTTCCATAAAACAAATATGTCGTCCAAAAAACGACAGTAAAAGGATATGTTCTTATAGAATTCACTTGTAAATAAATGCTGTCTTTCCCATCCTAGTAGGACTAAGTTTGAATAGGTAGGGGCACAAGCCGCTCCCATTGCTACACCTCTGACCTGTTGGTAAAATTCACCCTCAAAAAAGATGTAGTTATGATCTAAAATAATTTCCATGATCTCACTGAGCAATTTAACCTCATCGTTGTCTAAATTAGACAAACTATACAAGGTTTCCTCAAAAAAGGACAATCCTTCCTGCTTTGGAATACAGGTGAAAAGATCAACTACATCTATAGTCAAGAGGTGTAAGTCAGAGTGCCACAAATGATCTTTAAGTTGCCCAAAAAAATCCCATGAGTCTTTCACCAGGTGGGGACATAGGTCAACAACATGTTTTATCCTCCTGTCCACATACACAGATAAATTGTGAGTCTTAGATCCAGCCGCAGCCACAATAAGCCTAAAAGGAGGATTTTCAACACTTTTGTGTACTTTAGGAATCCCAAACATGGCCGGAATTTTTGGATGCACATTTGTTAAAAAATCATATACTGTCTTGTCAATTCTTTGGTCTATCAAATATTCATACAAGAAACCATCTATTCTTCTGTAAGCTATATGAATCTCATCCCTAGAACACACTTTATAGTAATTTTCATTAAACAAAATATTCTGCATAGCATCAATGTAATCAATATTATTATATACTACAATTCCTCCACCTTTGTCAGGAACCATAACACGAATGCTCCTGTCTTTTTCTCAATTTGTCAAGTAAGGCCCTCTCTGTTTGGTTAAGGTTATAAAAAATCTTTTTATCCCTTCCCCAAATCTCATAAATTTCATCCCTAATAACTTTCTCAAATGTACCAATAAGTGGGTGAAGGGGTGGGTTATAAGTACTACTTTTTTAAAAAACTCTCCTTACTCTATTGACAGGATCCTTTTCATTCCTAACATTTATTACTTTTAAGTTAAGCTTCCTTAAATATATTTGTAATTCCACAAAGGTGTCAGCTATATCAGGTGTTCTAGTAGGGACAAATTTAAACCCTTTAGAAAATAATGAAAAGTGTTCAGATGTAATTTCTTGATCTGTATAATTAAAAATATGAAAACCATTCATAGTATGTTGGATCTTTGACAAATTACTATTGAAACTAGAAGATAAAAGAAAATCTCCTACCACTTCGGGGAGTTTCTGTAATTGTTTGCTACCTTCTGGTAAGCAGAAAAATTCGTCTGTTTGCGATTGGCTATTCTTTTGGAGCGTCTGGGAATGGGAAAATCCTGATAACCAACAGTCTCATGTTCCTCATCTTCTGAAACAAACTGTTCTTTTTCATTAATGTCCTCAAAACCCCTAGGTCCGGATACAATTTCACCTGATGAAGCATTTGTAAAACCCCTTGAATTACTAGACACATATCCCATTAATCTTTCTGTATGGTAAACCCTCTTTTCATCATATTGTTTCCTATCTCTGTTTAACTTTTTAATTTTTTTGTTAAAAACACTATCACATTTTTTACCAACTCTGTCCAATACCTTACTATACAAACCCTGATACTGGTTAAAAAGCAAATCAGTGACAATCAAATTGTTAAAATGCTCAACTTCCTTCTGTAATTTAACCTCCATTTTTTCATACACAGATATACTCTTTTCAAGTAATTCCAAGCCCCATCTGTCAAACATATTAATAAATTCTGTAATACATTCTTGATCATAATATATCCCAAAAGGGAACTTGTAAACCCTAAGACCCTGCGGTACTATTTTTCCATTAATACATTCTTTCAAATAACAAATTTCCAGTTGACACATTTTGTATTTGAAAAGTCTTTTTTCAAATGTGTAAATTATATCCTTTAAAGAATTAAAATCATAATGTACATTTGCCTTTTCATTTTGAACATTTGAATGTCCACATTTAGACCCAGAGAAAGAATAATGTTTTTCAAACAAGTTGGCATAAGGATTTTCAGAAATAGTAGTAGGGCGGTCTTTAGAATTTGTATTTGAACCAGCCCTAACAGTATTCTGATAATTACTCAAGTTTTTAGTTTGGTTAATACATGTGCAAGCTACGCCATTAACTGGAAAAGAATTTGGAACCCGAGCTTGCTTAATACCATTTGTATTAACAATTTCAGAACCAACAGTACCTTTTTTAACAGTTTCATTACTCTGAGATTGATAAAAGGCATCTGTACCATCACGATCGTGATCGGAATCGATTCCTGGATCCAAATCGACGACACAGTTAGTTCTAGAGTTTGAAAATATAAACTGTGGGTCAGCCTTACTTTCATTGTTGCTGGCATGTACTGACTCAGATAGAGTTAAAACATCCCACAGCACCTATCAAAAAGACTACAGGAAGTTCCCTGATGCCCTGGCCAAATTCCCCATAGCAGTATAAATACCACCTCAGGTCTCCCCTGAAAAAAGGCTATTAGTCTAGTGGGACTAACCTGGTCAACAAAGTGTAAATAAAGGAAAAAAAACATAATTTATCCAAATGTGTGTATGTGTATGTGTGTGTGGGTGTGTCTGTAGCTCTGGAGTGTGTGGGGCACGCTCGCATGCTGGGAGTTCCAGGGAACAAAGCCCCCTACAAAAAATATTTTTTATATTTTGCTATCTTGGGAACATCACTTTTTTTACTGGTGACCTCCTAAGCTTTTACATGATTTGAGATTGAAACAACTGCATGTTAATTAAATGGTCCAGGAAAATGATTGCTTTACTTAATTTGCAACAATGACTTTGAGCCTTTTTTAGGAAATAACAGAAAGGCAAAGCTATGAATATAGTGAGAATATCTTTAAGCAACCTTAATGTATTACTGCTCAATGCTAGGAGGCTAAATAAAACAATTCAGCACCTTTCAGGCCCTCCTCACTCTGGAGAATGTAGACATCTGTGCCATGACTGAGACTTGGTTTAAAGCCATAGAAAGCACTCTGGCAGTCCAATGCTGCATAGTCTTGCATGTATTTACACCAAAGCAGCAAAGACTTGAGCCAAAGGTAGGGATGTCTTGATCTACGTTATCAACAAATATACCTCTACGTGGGTTAAACAGGATGATAGCATCGAGCTCATCCATGTGCAAGTCACCATAGATAAGATCCCTCACCATATCATAGCTAGCTACAAGTCACCATCTATGCCTCTAGAGTTTTATGACTCTTACCTAAACCTAATAGGGCACTCACCATCCAAGAAAACACCCTGCTCATAGATGACTTTAACTACCTCTCTACAGAAAGCACTGCCTCAAACTCATTGGCACAATGCTTTCTTGACTTTATTAACGCAAACTCTCTGGAATAAAAAGTGCACACTTCAACCATGCAAACATACTAGATCTGGTAGTCACCAATATGGGACAGCATTGCCCAACAGTGTTACATCCTCAGTAATGAGGTTGGATCACAAAGCTATCTCCTTTGAAGCAAAAATCAACCTGGAAAACACAGGTAAACCTGTAAGGAACTATTCTAAGGCAAGCTACATCCTATTAAGTGACAGTTTGTCAAAATTCAAGGCTTCCCCCAACCTCAAGACCACAGCTACCTATCCGGAGTTATACACAGAATCCCTGTACAAACATGTGACTGCATAGAGGCTGCTGTACTTACCAGAAGTAAACCCAAAACAAGTACTAAAAATGAACTCCACTTAAGGAATCCTCACCTAAACAGGGTACATAATAAAAGAAGAAATCTCATGGCCAAAATCAGGAAGAGCAACTCCCTTAAAGATAAGTGCTCTCTTACACAACTAAAAAAAGAACCTAAGATGTCTAATCAAGTTCAACAAGGCAAACTATGAGATCAGAATAGCCTCACAAGCTAATGACAATCACAAGGCCTTCTTCAGCTATGTCTGTAACCTTAATGCTAACACACAGCAGAGTGTGTTGAATTGGTGGTGAATGATCATGGTGACAAAGCATGGCTGATAAGTTCATCTCAGACTTCACCCTCCACTCCTCCCCAGTTCAACCAAGTAAAATTCCCTCCAACATACCACCTCCAACTATTAGCAGGAACAAGCCAAGAACATCACATCCATGAATCCCTAAAACATCCCTGGTTGCCTTCTGAACAGTCTAAAAGATGACTTATCAGAGCCACTTGCAGGCACTCTTCAATAGTCTACAAAATAGGCTACATTTAAAGTGAATGGAGGACTGCAACAGTCATTCCCATCTACAAACGCAGACCATCAACTGACCCAGGGAACTACAAACCCATCAGTTTAACAAGTCTAAAATGAATGAATTACCATAGAAATGAGAAATAAGGACATTGACAATCAATAGACACTGGACTAATACCAATTTGGCTTTCTTAAGGGAAGGTCATGCCTACTTAACCTGATAGAGTTTTTGAGATGATCACCAGAGCAGTGGACGAGGGTAAAACAGTGCAAACAGTATATCTTGACATAGATTTGATATAATAACCCACTCAGGAATTGTTAACAAGCTTTCTGAGCTAGGCATAAAACCCTGCATAACTCGCTGGATTGCTGGCTCTATCACAGACAGGATCCAAGAAGTCAGGATCAGTGAGACCACCTCCACCAAGATACTGGTCACCAGTGGAGTACCCCAGGGCTCCATTCAAGATCTGCTTCTGTTTGACATCTGCTTCTCAGAAGTCAAGGCTAATGTTCAAGGTCTCTGGCTCACCAAGTTTCACAGATGACTGTAAACTGGGAGCTTTTAAAGATTCCGGCAAGACACCAACATCTTGTAAGAGGGTTTAACACAGACAAATGGCTGGATCCAAAGCCATCGTCTAAAACTCAATGCCCTTTGGGAAAATGTCCACCTAAGTTAATTACTCCATCCATAAAACACCACAAGAGCCGACCCAGTAGTAAGGGATCTAGGAGCATATGTAGACAGCAATCTGGCCTTTCACCAACGTGTAGCTAAGACAGTAAGAAAATCATTCTATGTTGCTTAATTTATAGATAAGAGGATGTCATCCAGGTGCAAGGAAGTTACAGTACCACTCTACTCGGCCCTTATCAGACCTAACACTGAACACAATGCCCCCTTTGGCTTGTATCTAACCGGACACTTGCAACAGTTGGAAAGCTGACAAAGGTTTCTCATCAGGAGAATTCAGGGCATGAATACCTACACTGATTGCCTAAAGGCTCTGTCAGTGTATTCAGTCTCCTATAGGCTGCTGAGTGAGGATCTTTGCCTGGCTTACAGGGCATCTGTAGACATAGCCCTGATGGATGTTGCACAGAACAAATAGCACCAAAAACACTATATCAAGGTATCTAAACTTCACTTGTGACACAAACAGAACATGCTGGAGAAACAGATATGTATCTCAAAGAATCCCTGCATTATGGAACAGGTTCACCATCCATGTAAAACAGAGTTCATCCCTGACCCTATTCAAATGAAACCTTGGCAACTGGATGAGACATTATAAATGTACCCCCGATCTGGCTCCCAGGTCCCTTGTGGACAGAGGCTATCAATAAGAAAAATATTAGCCTGACTAACAAACATACCCTCCCCCCCTCCCCCCACCGTATAGACTCCCATGATACGCGGGATCCAAATGCCTTGTAACAGCCTTGGTGATCGCTAGCCTAATAACAACCTATGAACCTAGGATGTAACTAACTACAACCAATGTATCTATGACCCTATGATGCAAGTACCTGCAGTGGTAACGAATATTCCACCGAGTGCTACTGGGCTCTCCAATTTTTGAAGCACATTTCTAGACTGACAGATGTTACCACAACAATACATCAAACTAATTTTACCATATTCATCAAAGACACCAAAACATTCCTTGTTCATACAAAATGCATTATGGAAAATCTCCACTTGCTCGGCAGATTGATAAAGTAGTGCAGTTATAAATACCATAGATTGTTAAATGGAAACACTCAAATGAAGTTTTATTAATGTGTATATGAGTGTGTTTTTCAGTTATTCCTAAATTTGTATCTATACTGGCATTGATTTAATACTTTGAAGCAGAAAAAATGTAATTCAGCTTCTAAAGGAGGTACTAGTGATGTATAAAGGCTTATTTTTTTCACTCTCAGGGAGAAAATGAATTGTTTACTTTGTGTAGGCCAATTAAACAATTACCAATATGTCTATCACCAGTTTTCAACATTACAACCATAGCTCATGAATTAAACCGGAGAAAAATCTTAATTGTCTAAATGACAAAAATGCTCATTTGCATGCCACATGAGATGCCCTGAGACTGGATGATGAAGCAGATGAGATGCCCAGAGACTGGATGATGAAGCAGGTGAAGGCCTCCTCTTTTTCTCTCTGTAGGCATAGAAGATGGTTCACTGTAGGCTGGATCCATAAGAATGACTAGGATGCAGTGTGGCGCATTTCCAAAACAAATGGGCTGCAGAAAAGCACCATGGAAAACAAGTTCATACCAATATGTGTATACTGTTCTCCTCCTATCACAGTACGCAGATGAACAATGACAGAATTTTGATCACTTATCAAATGCTTGCAAATGGTCTCTCCTTTCATCTGTTTTAAGGTAGTTTAACTGCTAGCTGCACAATGTACAAGGGATAAAGCCCTGACTACCAGGTGGATGACCTGAGCTTGACTCACAGCTCCAGAGGATGGGAAAGAATGGGCAGTGTCGACTCACCCATCCTGGGAAAGAGGAAGTTGATTCTGACTTGCCAGTTGATTGACACAGAATATTAGGTGCTGCACCCATACAGCATGAGCCTGTGAACATGCGCTTCCTGCATGCATGCATGCATACATGTAAACCAAAGCAGCATGCAGACCCACACTCCCTGAGGCCAGCAATACATAATTAGAGGTCAATGAGCTACCGTAAGGGAAGGTGAATACTCCAAGTGGGTTGGTAAAGTCACTGCAATGAACCAGTAAGCTAGCCTGCTTCCTACCACCTGACTTTTGAACAAAAGAGACAATTCTGTGATGGTGATAGAGTAACTGGGAAGTATTCATAAAGAAGAATGATAACTTAACTATCTTTAAGAAAGGTCAGTTTGATTGTTAATTTGCAAAGTCTGTATTAAGAAATTATGGTGACGTGACAAACCTGTAAGCTGGCAAACTTTCTTTAAATGTTCAGCACCCCTACAAGGTTGCCCCAAGGGCAGGCGCACCTTCTGCCCCACCCCTGCTGTGACACTAATTAGTAAGGCCAATTGTGCCATTCCAAGCACCTAATCATTGTCCACAGCTGAAAATTCAATGCCAACATCCAATAAAACCTAGTTTATCCCTCTGAATAGCTTGACAACATGACTTACTCTGCAGTTTAAGTACAGTACAGATGTGTTACAAGTAGCAACCAGTAACAGTGCACCTTACCCCACTAAATTGTCAGAAATGTTCTCTCTTTGGAAGGTGGGTACTCTTTGCAGTTATATTATGCCTCGTTTCAATCTAAATCCCTAAACACCCTGTTTACTTATAATAAAACAGTAAATTAATCACTTACCATTATTGTCACACCAATTCCTAGAATTAGAAGATGTACATCAGAGAAAGGAAAACTAACCATATGAAACACACATGTGATATTCAACAAATGAGTCTGGAGTTTAGATTAGCCATATAAACAGTCTACAAGGAAGGGATTTAGGCTAGATTAAATAACCATAGTAATGCAGTCAGAATAAACGATAGACATAGAGAAGACAAAACACGTCCTAAAAATACTAAAAAACAGCATAACACTGTGTTTGATCTGAAACACGGCCAGGATAAACCACTTTTTAAACTTTTATTAGAAGACAATAGAACACTTGGTAAGTGCTTTCGTGAGGATAGCCCTCACTTCTTCAGACCAAAAAATACAACAAAGACAGTTATATATGGACCATAAGTGGTCCTCTTCTTTTCTTTTTTGAAATAATGAAATTTCGACAAAGAAAAGTTGACCCCACCAAACATACTTCTTAAACCCTGCTCACATTCTTGCCCCTACCCAATACCAACCTAATATCCTTCCTTTCTAATATGTCATAGCTTATAATTTTTCTCAAATCACTCTCATTTCTATTTCTCTCTCTCCTATTAACACAATTTAACATACCTTTTCCTATCCATAATTAAAGCAGCTTATTAATCCTACTCTGAATTTGTCTAGTCATAATACTCAAAAATTAACTTCTGCACTCCTATGGCACCAGTAGTTTAAGTAGATGACATTCTTTACATGCCAAAGACAAAAAAAAAACTCTCTTTCAACTGTGGCTGACAACACTCCATCCTTATGAAAAACTACTGAAGTAATATATTTAAAAATATAATTGAACCATGTAAGCTTGAATATGTTAAGGATCCATGTAATCTTTGTATATGTAAATTAATCAGGTAAATATGTTTAGGTAAACAAATCACACAATTTTGTACATTTAACTGAACTTTCTCCCAGGGCCTCCACTTAAAAAGGAATTTTACCCTGTCAGACTGTCCTGGTCAATAAAGACAAATAAATAAATATTGGACTTGCAGGTTGCTCATGGACTGTCCATCACAAACACCATGTCTGAACGTAAGGCTGTTCCTAGGAGTACTCAGTACTAGATCACCATTGGCCAAAAATTAATGATAGCTATGACACCAGATCGGAGGTCATATGTTCTGTACACTAGGGTGCAGAGAGGTGCAGAACTGTCAGCTGATCACTACCTGTTGATCACTTGGGCAAAATAGCTGAGATGTTGGCCAGGCATATCCAGGAAACACGTGTGGTGATAATGTCCTGGTAATGTCAAGCAGACTCTTTTGTGCAAGATGATGTAAATTCTCACTTTGAGAAGAGCTTTTCCCATATCTCAGGAAGTGTTGGAGTCACACAGTCTGAATGGACCCTGCTCAAGACTTCATTAGTGAAAGCCAGAGTAAGAAGCTGTGGCCAAACAGTGGTCAGGTTTTTCATAGTAGTAATCTTAGGATTTACAGGTGGACATCAGTGGTGATGGAAGTCATCAAGTAAAGAAAGAAGCCTTCTGTGCAATACTGTGGACTGGTTCACCAGATCTGATCAATAGGTACCAAAAAGCAAGGAAGGCAGCAGCAGTGGTAGACACTGAAGTAAACACCAAGGTGTGGGAGGAGTGTTTGGTCAGGTCATGGAGAATGAGTTTCACATGACTTTAAAATGGTTCTAGGAAAACCATATGGTGAATCAGAAGAGTTGGGAAGAACATTATCTACACTGTTATTACCAACAATGGCGAAATACTGACCTTAACTATTGACATTGTTAGAAGGTGGAAGGAACAGTTTGAGGAACTCCTCAAGCTAGTGAATATGTCCTCCTTTGAGAGGTAGTGCCAGAAGCAACTGGAGATCCATTTCTGTAGATGAGGTCACTGTGGTGATTAAACAGCTCTGCAGTATCAAGGCTGCAGGACTGGATGCATTCTGGCCAGAAATGGCAAAGATGCTGAATATTGTTGCAGTACTATAGGCAGTGTGTCTTTGCAATATTACTGGAATGCAAGTAAAGTACCTCAGGACTGGCAAACTAGGGTGGTAAACCTTCATCCTCAAAAAGGGGATCAGAAGGACATGCTCCAATTATAGAAGGATCATATTCCTTAACCTTCCCTGGAAGGCCTTCACCAAGGTACTGGAAATGTGACTTTGAGCATTAGTTGAGCCTCTGACTCATGAACAGGAATGTGGATTCTTTACTTGTGGAATAAAGGACCAACTCTTTGCCCTTATAAGAAAATGGATAGGTCAGTTGAGTTTGCAAATCCTTTCTACATGCACTTTTTGGACATGGATAAGGTTTATGATCAAGTATCTAGAGATGCTTAGTGTAAAACTGCAGAACAATATTGGGCTCTAGAACTGATGTTGCATGCCATTTGGTCTTTGTATCTGCAAATAGGTTCATAGGTTCATATGTAGGTACTAGGCTATCTGCCCAAAGGCATTTATAAGCCTAGCCAGAATGTGTTGGCTTTCGCCACCCCCTTAGATTAGTTCCCTGTGCCTCTGTCCAGTACAGCCACTGACGTGATCCCCGGGGTGAACTTTCTGTTTCCCATCCACTCATCAAAGTTTGTCTTGAAGAGTGTTAGCGAGGAGCTCTGCCTAATGTAGATTGGAATCTTGTTCCAAAGCATGGGAAGTCTCTGGGACAGGAATCTATCCCTCCAGCATGTCCTATGTATTGTTGTGATGAGGTTTAGATCCCTAGAGCGTGTGGCTCGAGGGGTAAGGTTTTCTTTAGGTGGATCATGTCCATTAATTCTGGGTTGGACATGGCCTTGTATGTCAGGCAGAGATCACCTCTGAGTAGGAAGTATGCAACCGAGTACAGCTGGAGTTTCTTCAGTTGAGCTGCATAGGGCATCTGTTTGAGGCCAGTGATCCTCTTGGTGAGGTACTTCTGTGATCTTTCCAGCTGTTGCAGGTGTCTTGCAAGGTACTTCCCAAATGGGATCCCAAATTGAGAGCATCCACATTCTGTTTGTTAATCAGAATACATTCAAATGGCTATAGGAGTCCACAAATCTTGTGCCTTGCCTCTGCACTTGTTTATTATATTCACGGAGAGAATATCAAGGCACAGCCATGGACTGGAGAGTATCTAGTCTGGGAACATATGGGTTGCACCTCTGCTGCTCGCAGATTATGTCTTTTTGGTCTCAAGCAACTGTACTCTCTGACAAGCACTGTAACAGTTCACTGCTGAATGTAAATTGGCATGAGAATCAGAACTTTAAAATCCAAGATACTGATTCCACCATGGAAAACAGTGGATTGCTCTATGCAGGTGAGGGGAAGACAGCTACCTCAAGTGTAGGATTTTAAGTGTGTCTTCATCTCATCCATTAGTATGGGTAGACGGAATGAACATATACAGCTGTTGAGGTACTGATGGTACTGGACTGTGGTGTTGAAGCTGGAACCAAGTACTAGGATAAATCTCTCCATTTACTCGTCCACCTATGTCCCCATCTTCATCTGTAATCATCAGCTTTGAGTAATGAATTAAAGGATGCGTTCACAGAGACAAGTGGTGGAAATGAGGTTCCTTCAGAGGGTTGCTGAGCTCAAAGTCCATAACAGAATGAACAGCTCAACAATCTTGTAGGATCTTGGAGTACAGACTCTGCTTCTCAGAACTAAAAGGAGGCAGTTGAAGTTTTATGAGAACCTAGTAAGGGTGCTCCTGGGTACCTCTCATGGGGTGTTTACCAGGCATAGCCTACTCCTAGGAGGGTAGGGTAAACCCAAGCCTCACTGACTAGACTGTACCTCTCAGGTGGCTTCAGAAAGTCTGTATTCCCTTGGAGGCACTTTAGACTGTTGCTGAGAATATAGATGTCTTAAATATCCTACTCAGTCTATTACCACCACAACTCTCATCAGGATAAGTGTTTAAGAAAATCGATGAAATGGTGAATGAGTGGATGGAAGTATTTTATAGAGTTATTTAACTGGTTGTTATTCAATAAATTCATCTTTTATAGCTGAGTAACCAAGGCATGTCTCAGTTCTCTAATCTTGATGGAAAATGCCAGAAAATAAAATGGGCTGATATAGTGCTCATTTCTAGTTTGTGGTAAAAGAAGTATTAACAGGGCTGTTGTTGTTTCTTATATTTGTCAACAATATGTGTCAGAGCTGTGACAATGCCTACTGCTTTACTTCTCACTATCAGTAATAAAAGGTACAAATAATTTCTTTTTGTCTGGAAAATTATTTTGTGACAAAAAGCTAGCTCTGAATGCTTGTAAATCAGACTGGTTCCAATTACTAAAAGTCACTGCTCCAACAGGTTAGATTAATGATGTGGTATTTAAATTCAAATATGTACAGTTCTGGGAGCTAGTCTACTTGCAGATGGGTAGAGAAACCATTGCTATATCACCTAACCAAGGTTCTATTAGAACTCTGAGTGCTAAAGGACTGGAAAGAAAAGAAACAACCACAGTAGCCACAGGTTGCTTTCTGGGTGTGGAGTTGTCAATGTTGCTGGTTCACCTCCTATTTGAAGATGTGCATCCTATGTGCTTTCAATAGAATGGACATGCTTGCTGATATCTTCGAGATGAGAACAGAATAGTTAAATCCCACTTTATACCACAACATCTGCATGGCTAAAACAGTACGCTCAAAAACATTCGCACCTGTAATATGGCAGCCTACTCTGGTCTCAGCCCTCACCTCTACCAGTTAGTACCCCAGAGTTTGCCACAAAAAGGGAGGCTACAAACCCACAAGGTATATACTGTCTGCACAATTTGATCAGTAGAGGGAGTAAGTTAATGGCCAAATGGGGAAGATAGGAGGACTGATGATGACCTAACTAATGGCCAAGATAAAAATGGATTTAAAATATATTTAGGATATTTTGAGTTCAGTAACTTAAAATTCCTTCTATGTCAGCTATGTAGTTTCCAAATTGCACAGATTCCTCAGTCATTGATACAAGCTATAAAAATATTGTGCACTAGGCAGTGATACAACCCATTTGAGCATTTCTGCTACCTCTGTAGCTGTATTAATCTGTTGAGCTCTGAAAAACATACTGATGAATCAGCCATTGGGTACCAACATATACCTAAAGTTGCTGTAAATCAGGTCTGCATAGATAACAGCTGTCTGGCTTTGGCTGAGCTCAACTGGCCCATCTATAGTCAAAGCATAGCACATGTTGCTCCATGAAAAGCAGTGAGGAAACAAGAGGTGCACTATTGTGTTATTTACCTGCCTCTTTATTTATTTAATAATTTTTTTTTTTTTTTTACTTTCTTTGTGAATCGGGTTACTTCTAGTAGGTACAACACTATCTTCAGAGGAAACCCCAAGTGATATTCACACTGACGATTGGATCTTTGGCCAAGACACTGAAGAAATTTCAGCAGTTATGACAAACCTTTATATTATAAACAATGAAAAAATTAAATTAAATTCTGCTTTTTCCACAGAGTGGGGGGAGCTGAAATTTTGTCACATTTATTCTAAATATACATAGGGCTGCATATATGCAATTTTAAGTTTTCTAAAAGTATTTTACTATTTAAAAATCCACTACTATTTTCTTAATAACTACTATGGGATATTTTACATCCACCTGAGCTGCCACAGCTTCAGGCAAATGAGGCTTCAGTTTAACATTGCCACCTCAGGAATATGAACCTATCCCAATATCCCATACTTTAGTGTTAGAATTGGAAACTGAAATTAAAGCACTCGTGTGGGAATAGAACTCACAGCCTTAAACTCTTCTAGAATCAAATACAAGTGAGCTACCTTCTAAGCCACTAACACTACAAAAATTATATGTTGCTGGAACAGTGCAGCTATTTGCATTTCTGTACTACAGTTAAACATTCTCTTCTTCAGTTGTCAGATGGTGTGCCCTCTGTATGGAGTTTAGATGTCCTCCCCACATTCACACAGATATTTGTCCAGATGCTCTACTTTCTTCCTTCCTCCACTTGCAGTGGAGGAAATGGCATTTTTCACATTGACTGTAAATGTACCAGCAGTGTGTGAGCGATAGTGTGTATTCTGTGATAGACTGGCACCCTTGCTAGATCATGTTTGAATACCTTGTGCTCACTGAATGCCAGGATGGGTACCGCTAAGTCCTGTAAAGGATAAAGCATGTTACTGGAAAATGGATGGATGGATGGACAGAAAGATGGATGGATGCATGAATAGGTGGATGTGAGAGAGCTAAGATCTGGTCAGTTATTCATATACAAAACTAAGCTGAAAGTCTGCAAAAAAGTATCCAGTGTGGAAATAACCTGCAACAGGTACATAATACTTATGAATATCTAAGACTGGCAAAGAAAAGACCGGCTTAAAGCTAACTTGGAAATATTCATTTTCAAAAAAAAAAAAAAAAAAAAAAAAAAAAAAAACTTATACCCCTGTCCTGAACTTATCTGAATCAGTCAAATCTTCATCACCTTGGTTTTGCTTATACTCCTGGGTGAGGGTATATATGAGGATTTACCCATGGTTGGCTTTGTTTAAGCACTCAGACTTCACCCTCTTAATCAAACCACACCAACTGTGGGTAAATCCTGATATACCCACATCCAGTCATGGATTATTGCTTAAATAATTCATATACTCAAAAGCAAACTTCACACTTCTTAACAGTAAAGTGGTATCCTTTAAGGCCCCTGGGCCAGTGGAAACCACAACCCACACTGCTGAATCCTTTGCAAATGCTTTCTATGGGCACCTTCAAGAATGCATGGATCATGCAATCCCAAATAAAACCAAGACCCATTCCCCCAAAGGCAGGCGCCCGGTCTGGTGGACCCCAGCCATAAACAAATTTTACAACAGGAGGAGGAAGCTACTACATGACAGAGCAAAATCCCTAAAAGGGAAGGCATCTCTGATCAGTACTAGCAAAAAACTATGATCACTCATAAAATCATCCAAGGCCAACTTTGAGAGAAAAATCGCAAAAGACACAAAAGACAATCACAAGGCCTTCTTTAGCTATGTTAGAAACCTGGGTGGAAACTCCCAGATATGCTCAGAGTTAGTCCAAAATGAAACCAAATACACTGAACCCACTGACATTGCCAACATTCTGGCAGACAGGTTCAGTGCAAATTTCTCCTCCCCCTCCCCCCCAAAAGGAGAAATAACTATCCCAGCAGAGTGTAGCCTCCCTAACATCTCAGATGCCCAGGTGAGAGCCGCCCTCTCTAAAGCTAAAAACACAGCATCAATGGTGTCCCGGGCTGTGTGCTACATGAACTCCAAGAGGAACTAAACCCACACATAAGGCTGCTGTTTAATCTTAGCCTTACTACAGGATACGTACCCAAAGAGTGGCGTACGGCAACAGTGGTCCCACTTCACAAAGGCGGTGCTTCTACGGACCCTGGAAATTACTGCCCCATAAGCTTGACAAGCCTAGTCTGCAAAGCTATGGAGAGGATCATTATGGAACTCATAAACAAAGACATTGGGGACCTACAGACATTGGATCCTACCCAATTTGGCTTTGTCAAGGGCAGATCCTGCCTTTTGAACTTGGTCGACTTTTTTGAAACAGTCACTAAGGCCATTGATGAGGGTAAGGCAGTTCACACAGCCTACCTTGATCTTGCAAAAGCCTTTGACACAATACTCCACTCGGGCATCATAGACAAACTCACCAGCTTAAATGTAAACCCATATGTCACAAGATGGGTTGCAAACTGGCTCAAGGACAGAACCCACAGGGTCAGAGTTGCTGGAGCTATGTCAGACTCTAAGCCAGTCATAAGCGGTGTCCCACAGGGCTCAGTCCTGGGACCCCTCTTGTTCGGCATTTATTTTTCCGAGGTACAGGTAAACATAGGAGGATTGTGGCTGACAAAGTTCGCAGATGACTGCAAACTGGGCGCCATAATTGATACTCCAGCGAACACAAACATCCTTCAGAGAGGCCTCATAGAAACGGATAATTGGTGCCAGAGCCATGGCCTTAAGCTGAACACCAAAAAATGTATAGTCATACCCTTTGGGGAAAACAAGGTACCGACAAATTACCACATAGGTGGTAATCCATTATGTACGGAAGAGGTAATCAGAGACCTAGGGACCCAGGTTGACAGTAACCTCTCATTTGACACTCACATTGCCAAAGTGGTTAGGAAGACCTTCTATATTGCCCACCTTATCATGAAGGGTTTCACATCTAGATCAAGAGAGGTCATTGTGCCCCTGTACTCTTCTCTTATCAGGCCAATGATTGAGTACAATGCCCCATTTGGGATGTATCTCACCCGACACCTGCAGCAGTTGGAAAGACCCCAAAAGTTCCTCACCAAGAGGATAAAGGGTCTTAAACATATGTCATATGCTGCCCGACTGAAAAACTCCAGCTCTATTCAGTCGCATACCGCCTACTCAGAGGTGATCTGTGCCTGACGTACAAGGCCATGTCCAATCCGGAATTAATGGACATGCTCCACCTCAGAAAATCCAAATCCATCAGAGCCACGAGAACAAGAGACTTAAACCTCAACACAGAAATAAATAGGATGTGCTGGAGGGACAGATTCATAACCCAAAGGCTCCCTACACTCTGGAACAGAATCCCAGTCCATGTTAGGCAGAGCCCCTCACTGACGCTATTCAAGAGAAATCTCGACGAATGGATGGGAGATCGTAGGTTTACCCCGGGGGTCATCTCTGTGTCACTACTAGACAGAGGCACAGTAAACTAAACCCTAAAAGGGCGTAGTATTCTCATCCTAAGGGGTGGTGAAAGCCACACACACTCTGGTTAGGCTTATAAATGGCCTAGGGCAGATAGCCTAGTACGAACCTATGAATCTATGAACCTATACTGCATCCCTACAAAAATAAAGTGTTATCTCAAGACTCACTTCGGATATTCCCTCAGATATAAGACATAAGCTGTACTTAAGAAGAAGAGGGCATGTGTGTGTGTGTGTGTGTGTGTGTGTGTGTGTGTGTGTGTGTGTGTGTGTGTGTGTGTGTGTGTGTGTGTGTGTGTGTGTGTGTGTGTGTGTGTGTGTGTGTGTGTGTGCGTGCGTGTGTGCATGTATGCATGTGTGTGTGTTTGTAAAAACATTACACTTATATGTACTTTGTTGCACAGTGTACTGTCAAGTCACTGACCTGTAACGTCTAATCCTAAGAATACATTTTGTATTCATACACTCACTTTTGTAAAGAAGTTACATGCTTCCAGAAGTAATGATACAACCAGGATATATACGAGTATATCTTGAAAATATGAACTTAATTTTTTCCTAATGTACCTAATGTTTTCTTTCCACCGAATTGTGCTTTTCAAGATTTCCCCATCAAATCCTGCAGGAAAAACTTAGTCAACAAGATACAAACATTAATAATTCACTACTTCATGGCTACCTTCTTTTCTTCCCATATCTATCTTCACTAGCTTTATGGATGTTGGATAGTTGCCCCTACTCAAAGCGGCATTTAGTCCCTTTTTTCTAACCTACAATATTATTAATTCTATATCTTATGTTTTCCATCTTACTTATGATGTTATATCACAGGTTGATATAATGGTCATGATGTCTGCCTCACAGATATAAGATACAGGGTTTGAGTCTCACCTTTGAAATGGAAATTGGTTTGGCTTAAAATAAGCCATAAGGCAGCTAGCCTAGCACTTATCTATGTATGTCTGATGTTCAGTTTTCCCCGTAATATAAAGCATAGTTGTGTAAGAACTTACTATAACCTTAGATGTCCTTCTCTTCTATGTTGCAGTATTCATAACAGTAGGAAGTTGCTGCTTGCAGTGCCACCGTCCAGCCAGTATACTAAAGCCTTAGTCCAGGAGGGTACATGTGGCATCTGTTACCGGGGCCATAAACTGACATTAGGTATAAAAGTGACATTTGCACGTACCCTCATTAGAAATGTTTTTCTGCATACAGTAGTGCCTGGGAGTTTTGACCAGGAGGGTCCTAATCTGAGACCCTTAGACTTACATGTAGGCCAGTTCCAGGGTAGTAGGATGGCTGTGTAGGTTGAGACCAGGGGGGGTGATGGCAATGTGCCCTCAGGGGATACCTGGGATAGCAGTTGGAAAGAGACACGGGGTAGGTGGGTGGGACTGAATACTGCAACATAGAAGAGAAGGACATCTAAGGTGACGTTCTTACACAATTATTCTATGTCCTTCTACTCTGATGTTGCAGTATTCATAACAGTAGGGAGAGTACCAGAGCTTTAAGTATGAACCTGGGAGGGGGAAGGGTTCCTGTGGTCAAAGAGACCCTGTAGGACAGTCCTGGCAAATCCTGCTCTACCACAGGATGCTATGTCCAGCTTGTAGTGTTTGGTGAATGCGTGTACTGAGGTCCAAGTAGCTGCTTCTAAAATGGAAGAGGAGTCTATGCCTTTGAAAAAGGCAGTAGAGGAAGCAGCTGCTCTTGTAGAATGAGGTTTAATATTGCCTTGTAAGGATTTCCCATGGTGGAAGTAGCACAAGGAAATGGACTTAACAGATCCATGAGGCAATGGTTTGCTTAGATACAGCTTTCCCTAGGGCTCTGGGATGGAAGGAAATAACTAACTGATCTGACTTCCTGATATCTTTTGTTTTGTCTAAGTAGTATCGAAGATGTCTGTGTACATCCAGGGAATGTATGGTCCTTTCTGAGACATTTTGTGGATGAGGATAAAAATCTGGTAGGTTAATGGATTGATTCAGCGAGAGTTCATTTATTACCTTGGGCATGAATGATGGGTTAGTCCTGAGGGCAACACAAGGTAGAGAGATGTGGCCATCAGGGCTTGGATCTCTGAAACCCTCCTGGCAGAGGTGAGGGCAACTAACAGGACTGTTTTCAATGTGCAAAGTTTCAAGGAAACAGAATGTGCTGGTTCAAACAGGGGCAAGGTTAGCTTTTCTAATACAAAGTTTACGTCCCACAGAGGAGAGATGGGTTTAAATGGGGGGATGATGTGGCGGACTCCCTTTAGAAAGAGTTTGACTTCCAGTCTGGATGCCAGAGGTGGTGAAATGGGCAAACAGGCAGAAATAGCAGACAAATTGACTTCGATTGAAGAATATGTTAGTCCTATTTGGAGTAGCTCACACAAGTAGGTTAGGACCCTTGGAATGGGGGTAGTGAGGGGATCCTGGTTGTTCCAACGACACCAACTGGAGAATCTGTGCCACTTAGCTACATAGTTCTCCTAGTGCTAGGTTTTCTGGCCTCCTGCAGAACATTGAGTACGTCCTCTGAATAAAGGTGCCTGTAAGAGACCAGAATCCTATCACCCATAAGGTTAATTTTAGGTTGTTTATCTGTGGGTGTAGCAGGGATCCCTTGTTCTGTGTGAGTAGGTCTAGACAGTGGGGTAACATGTGGTGACTGCCCTTGGCTAGAGAAAGTAGGAGGGGAAACCAATGCTGTCTTGGCCAAAACAGGGTCACCAGTAGGATTTTTGGTTTGTCCTTCTGAATTTTCAGGAAGACTTTTTGGATTAGAGTGAAGAGGGGGAAGGTGTATAGGTACATCCCCCCCATGAGAAGGAGAAGGTGTCCAATTTCCAAGCTTGTGGATGTGGGTTCCTTGTGCAGAGGTTGGGCATCTGCCTGTTGACTGGGGAGGCAAATAGGTCTGCTTGTGGAATACTCCACCTGTGTATCAAGACTAGGAAAACCTCTCTCTGAAGCATCCATTGGTGAGAGGGGGCTGAGGTTCTGCTGAGTGTGTCTGCCATACCATTCTGTGCTGAGGGGATATACATGGCTAATATGTGGACCCTGAGAGACGAGGCTAGATTCCATATCTGGATGGCCAAGCTGCATAGTGGGTAGGACCTGGTATATTTGTATACCCTGGGTCCTGCAATGAGCAGTGAAGGGGACTAGACACTTTGTAAACACTCTTGGGGCAGTGGAGAGACCAAAAGGCAATACAGAGAATTGAAAATGACAGGAGCCCATTGAAAATCTGAGGAATTTCCTGTAATCCAGATGAATGGGGAGGGGATTAGAGGCAAGAAAAGTGGTAAGGTGATCATTCTGAAACTAGGTACGTGGAGGAAGAGGTTGAGGAAGGATAGATCCAGGATAAGTCTCCAAGGACCCTCTTTCCTTGGTACCAGGAACATTCTGGAATAAAAAACCTGTGTTCCTTTGAGGGGTGAGCACTGGTTCTATGGTGCCTTGATTTAGAAGTTGATGAATGATGGATGGGAACAGGTGGATTTGGTTTTATGGTGGTTGAGGAATCCCTTGGAAAGGTGGGAGCATCCACCAAGTCATGTAATATTCTCTCTGGATAATGGAGAGGACCCATTGTTCTGCTGTTAATCTCCACCAGGAGGGAAGGGAGAGGGTGAGTCGAAGGGATAAGGCTATTGCTGGATGCAGAAGGGATGAGTCACAGTGGAGGAGGCCTGGACTGGTCGGGTTGGCTCTGAAAAGGTGTGGTAGAGGAGCTGGAGGGAAATCTGGGAGTAGAAGTCTTCTTCGGCTGTCTATGTTCCTTTGATTGTGGTGCTGAATGAAAGGATTGCCTTCTAACAAAGAAGGGTTTCTGAGGATAATTCCTATGATATCTAGAAATAGGGGACACCAGAAGGTGTTTGAGGTTCTGGAATTCTTTACCCTTCTCTTGGAGGGATTTGAGAAGCTCAGCAGAAGCTTCCCCGAAAAGGACCTTATTGTCTAAGGACACATCCAGTAGTTTAGTTTGAACATCCATGGTGAAGGGCTGTAGCAGTACCCAGGAGTAACGTTGAAGCACAGATCCAGAAGCAGCAGCTTTGGATGACATTTCTATAGCATCATAGCTGCACTTAATAGAGTTCCTGGTCACTTGGGATGCTGTGGAGAAAAGTGAATTTAGTTGTGCTCTGGTAGGGGAATCCTGAACCTCAGACAGAAGGGTAGAGGCTTTTGAAATGATATCAAGTACATACCTTGCCATGTGGATTTGGAAGTTTAGGGCCCTAATGGCCAAAGTGGAGGAAGTATATACCTTTTTTCTTGTCCTGTCCATAAATTTACTGTCTTTATCAGTTGGATAAAGAGCAGTAGAGGGTAGTTTTCTGGATGTTTTATCTGCAGAAACAGCTATAACAGCTGGGTCTGCAGGAGGATTCTTGTAAAGAAACTGTGCGTCTTGGGGGACCCTGTAAAATCGATCAGGTCATTTAGCTGCTGGGGGTTGGGAGTCAGAAGACTGTGAAGTGGCTAGGAAGGCATCCTGAAAAGCAGGCAGTAAGGGAGGCACAGCTAAGGAAGATGGTTGCTCCATTTGCAAAAGGTCAAAGTGCCTTTTCTTGGAGTCTGAAACCTCAGAGGCCTGCCATTTAAAATGTTCCCGCATGAGGGAGATAGTACCCCAAAGCTGAATTTGTCTCCTGGGGATTCAGGAGAAATAGAGTCCTCCTCTTCTGGAGTAATGAATTCCTTGGGGGATTCAATTTGTGTTTCATAGGAGAAGGACTCCTCAGAAGATGAGTAATTTTTCTCAGACACATGGATTGGTTGAAGAGTGATACTAGGGGGAAGTTGCTGTGATTGTAATGCCTGAAAAGCCTTAAACAGGCTTTGAGAGAAAGATTCCCAGCCAGGCATCTCTAGGGGTTCAGACTGCTTGGATTTTTGCTTCCTTTTCAAGGGGGTTGTAGGAACAGTCAGAAGAGAAGCGGACATTGGCCTAGCATGAATAGGAGGAGCAGGGGCTTCTGAGAATGCAAGCCATGGTTACCCTCTGCCATCAGACTCTGATGGCTGAATTACCTCAGCAGACGTACCTTCAGTATCCTGCACCCCGGCTTCCATTAAGGTTCCTGGACCTGCTTTGGTAACCATCATCTGAATGGACTCCGGGTATTCAATCACCTCTAGAGCCTGTTCAGACACCTGAGGCGCAGCCTGGAATTCGAGCCTAACTTTTTTCGTCTTCTTCCGAGGTGGCTCGTCGGAAGGGCTTACTCCTCCCTCCATGCCTAATGCCAAGCATCTGACTCTTTGGTTCTCAAGATAAAGATTCAAAGCCACTAAATGTAGAGTCTTGGGGACGAATGACTTATAAATCGAACAGGATGTATGGTCGTAGGCCTCACCTAGACAAAAAAACACATTTATCGTGTGTGTCCTTGTAAGGAATTTCTCTCCCACAAGCACACTTCCCTTTCCTAGCTGACATGTAAGTCTAAACAGTAAGCAAAATAATTAAGAAAACCCCACCAGGCACTGATCTGTAATGGTCAAAAGCGGTTGTCTGGTCTTTAATGATTTGGAATTCAGTCATCTGAAGAAACATGATGCAGAAGTGGAACTGGCAAATGGGCGTCTGACAATCACTGCAGCAGAAAAATTCTGATAAGGGTACGTGCAGACATCACTTTTATACCTAAAGACAGTTTATGGCCACTACAACAGGTGATCCATGTAACAGACATCACACGTACCCTCCTGGACTAAAATTTTGGTCCACTGGCCGGACGATGGAGCTGCAAGCAGCAACTCCCTACTGTTATGAAGACTGCGGGGTCTATATTATATTCCCAAAAGCCAACAATATCGAAGCTGACATTGTCGACATGAGAATAGCAAAAGCGCACTTCGAATGTGTAAACGGAAATCTCCGTAAGGGGAGATTTCCATTTACTGCAATGCAGTGCGGTCTCAGAGTTGGTATATTTAAGTAGCAGGGGGTGTGGGAGTGCATGGGGGCTTGCCCCCCCTGCTTAAACCCATTAGGGTACTTTTTTCCTTTTTCTCTTTTTTTGTTGTTGTTTTTTTAAGTTCGATGTTCGAAGACATCGACCATATGGTGTTCGATGTTTTCAACTATCGATCTTATAATATTGACCCGAATACTGCAATATCAGAATAGAGGGACATGTATGATTTTCTTTCCTGCCTTTTTTCCCTTTTCTTCTTCCCTCCCTCCCTCCTTCTCTCACCTAGTACTGCAACTTTACTCTTGTTCCAGACTGTTCTCCTTCCCACAGTACTAAGTTTCTCACTTCTAAGCAAGCCTTATTACTGCTGCTGGAATAACAGCCTACTGCTTTATATAGTGTGTTAGTATATTAATGGGTGAAACCTGTGTTAATGGTGCCCCTATTTTAATTAAGTTCTTAATGTTTATTACTGCTAAAACAATATTATAATAACCTATGCTATAGTCCATCTAATTGCTCAGTTCATAGTCTATGTGCCTTATGCTTAGTTGATTTATGTGAAAATCATAAACCATGTATTCTACACGTACACTGTATTACACTATACTGTAACATATGTGTCCAACTCTTGATAAGCTCACCCATCTGGTTAACAAATAATAATTAAATAAATTATTATCATGATCAAAACTGTGCTCCTACAAGATTTCTTACAAACTGCCACTATTTTTCTCCAGCACTAGAAATGCACTCACCAAATGTCATTTGCACACCACATGTCACTCGTGCACATCTTACTGAAGTCGCTACGGATGTCACACACATATATGTATATGTATATATATATATATATATATATACATATATATATATATATATATATATATATATATATATATATATACACACACACATATATATATATATATATATATATATATATATATATATATATATATATATATACAGTAACAACATCCTTGTTAAATGAGGCAGGCTAACAATCTGGACTACACATTGCAAGTACTGTAAGTTAATATGCCTGTTTCAAATTTGGTATATAAAAACATTCCACCTTATGCCATATAAAACATTTCTAAACGGTCTGTCAGTACAGCAGAGCTAATTTTCAATGTTAGCAAACCAGGTTCATAAATAGAGAACTCTATCTCATTTGGAATCTCCCCCACCCTTTGCTTCTCTTTCTGAATGGCCTCATACTTGATGAGTTTAAATGCACATCACTTCTACCCACCAAGAAGACATTTGCGCATTCACTACTTTTAATTTTCAAGCATTCAGTAAGAAGACTTTCTAACCAGAACAAGCCAAGTATCAAACCAGCAAAATAGGCATGAAAAATAAAATCCTGTTTATTTAGTATATATTAGCCAGAGTTACAACTTAGTCCTGTAACATTTACAATAGGAATCACTACAACAACTGATCCATGAAATGGAAGGCCCCAGTTTTCAAAACATATTTATGTTCCTAATTCATTACCAGGTTGACAGAGCATTTGTCGAGTATAATGGATTGCCCTTAGAATAAGGTGCATATAATGGTTTTGAAACTGAAATGTTTTGTTTTTTTCTGGACTAGCACTTGAATCATGAAATCACTTTTCCTTATCGGGGAAAAAAAAGAATGCAACATCTTGTATAAAACAAAGCATGTACAGTATGTCTACTGCCTTCAAAAACTTCAAACTCCCAGTTTATCAATGTGAGACACAGATCTTTGGAATGCTACATACTTCAGTGATTTCACTGCTCACACAGACTGCAGCAGATTACTTCCTCAGAAGGTGTCAACAGCCAGGAAGCACTATCAGAGCAGGCATTGACCACCATTTTATTGATAAAGAGAAGAATGCAGAAACAACTTCCAAGATAGCATTCTGCTTATTTGTTTGCACATTTTTTACCTAACTTATAAATTAGCATCCATGACAGGCTCAATGCAGAGAGTTCTAGAAATCAATGTTTTTTTGTACGGCAGGGACTTGTGTTCCTAAGGCTTCCACTGTTGAAATAAGTTGTCTGATAAGAAAGCTAACAGTAGTGCTGTATGGGAAAGACAGTGTGTATGTTTATGAGTAAATTCACAGAGGGATGTAGTGTGAAGGTCACATATTTAATCCATAAGGGCAATAAAAGAGGTTTAGTCAAATGTAAAAGCCAAAGTTTCAACCTCTCTTTACAGCTGTTTCATCAGTGAAGTAGTGTGTGCAGGCCTGAATATGCAGCTCTATCACAGACCTTTCTCACTGATTTTCCACTACACAAAAAACATATAGTGAGTAGCAGGCTATTACATCAGTGTCATGATGCCATCAGAGAAAGGGAGTTATCATGGCATTTATTTAGTTTGCCTCTCTGTTAAGCTTTGATGTAAGTGAATATAGTATACAATCAAAAGAACACAAGTATACTCAAAGCTCTCCATCATAATCCCAGAAGAATAGCATGCGTTACTACCCAACTCTTCTCGCAGCAATTTTGCCTGGGTTTATCCCACCACAAAACATGGAAACAGTATTTTGGACAGTGAACACCGCCACCTGATGTCCCCTGTCAAACAGAATACAGCCCTTAAACTAGGAAATCAGACAAGTGAGCATATGCTTTAAATTAACTGTAAAAACATCAGCCATATAAATCAAAAGTTTATAATTAAACCCGCTATACTCTTCATTTCCTAGACATGCCTTAGTCATCACAAGAATGGACTGGACCAATTGGATCTTCCCAATTTTTATCCATTCTGAGAAATAATGACACATTGAGAACCCAGTTCAACAACTTTGATGTTTTGGACTCCTTCAAACCATGTACACTGGTTACTCATGCATGGCCTGGCATTTTAAGCAGGAGCTGCAAATGAAGGATAAGCATTTTCTATAAACACTGTACTGTAAGGAACAAAAAAAAATTGCCAACAAGCTTTAGGACAAAAAGAACTATCAGACTCTGTGTATGTATCTGGTACTATAGTGGGAAGTTCGGTACCATGCAGCAGAGCTTACAGCAGTGCCAAAGGTATACACACTGACTCATTCAGTCTCTGTGTAATGTGCCCGGCATTTAACCAGACAGTGCTCTGGAACCTCCACTAAAAATGGGCTTCTACCTGGCTGATTAATAACATATGGTAATAAAATACAAATAAAGTAATCAAGTCTCCATTATCTTTAACCTGCTTCTTTGTCAGTACTTTGGCACAAAACTTTCTTACAGCACCCAGGTTCTCATACAGCACTACATTTTCTCATTGCTGGTTCATAGGTTTGTAGGTAGGTACTAGGCTATCGGCCCTGGGACCTATATAAGCCTAGCCAAAGAGGTTCCCTGCCTTTCTCCACCCAAGAAAATTATTTTCCTGTGCCACTGTCAAGCAGTGCCGCAGAAGTGATCCCCGGGGTGAATTTTCTATTTCCTATCCAGTCGTCAAGATTTTTCTTAAAGAGGGCCAATGAGGAGCTTTGCTTGACATGAATGGGTAGTTTGTTCCAGAGTATGGGAAGTCTCTGGGACAGGAATCTATCCCTCCAGCATGTTCTGTTTATTGTGGTGACAAGGTTTAGGTCCCTGGAGCGTGTAGTTTGGAGAGATTGGGATTTCTTTAAGTGGAGCATGTCCAGCAGCTCTGGGTTTGACATAGCTTTATATGTTAGGCAGAGATCGCCTCTGAGTAGGCGATATGCGATGGAGTAGAGCTGGAGTTTTTGAGACAGTCTGCGTATGGCATCTGTTTGAAGTTGGTAATCCTCTTAGTGAGGTATTTTTGTGGCCTTTCCAATTGTTGTAGGTGTCTTGTGAGATACATGCCAAACGGGGCACTGTACTCTATAATGGACCTGATGAGGGATGAGTGGAGAGAAACAATGACCTCCTTTTTTCTAGAGGAAAACCCTTTTGTGATGAGGTGTGCCACGTAGAAGGATTTCCTGACTACTGTGGCAATGTGGTTACCAAAGGAGACACTACTGTCCACCTGTGTCCCAAGGTCTCTTATCACACTTTCAGTGTTTAGTGAGCTACCACCTATGTGGTAGTTCATAGGTACTGTGTTTTTTCCAAAGGGGATGACAATGCACTTCCTGGCATTGAGCTTGAGCCCATGACTTTGACACCAAGCATCTGTCTCTGTGAGGTCCTTTTGTAGAATGTCTACATCATTAGGTGATTCTACTATGGCTCCCAGTTTGCAGTCATCTGCGAAATCTGTTAGCCAAAGACCTTCTGTGTTGGCCTGCACTTCAGAGAAGTAGATGCCTAACAGGAGAGGATCCAGGACCGAACCCTGTGTTACTCCACTTGTCACTAGTCTGAAGTCAGACTTGGAGATGGCAACTATTACTGTGTGGGTTCTGTCAATGAGCCAGATGGCTACCCATCTTGTGACATAGGGATTTATGCCCAGTTTAGTGAGTTTATCTATAATTCCAGAGTGGGGGACAGTATCAAAAGCCTTGGCGAGGTCAAGATAGGCTGTGTGCACTACCTTGCCCTCGTCTATGGCTCTAGTGGCTGCTTCAAAGAAGTCAATCAGGTTTAGTAGATGTGATCTACCTTTTACAAACCCAAACTGAGGGGGGTCCAGGGTTTGAAGGTTACCTATGTCTTTGTTTATAAGTTCTAAGATTATACGTTCCATGGCCTTGCAGACCAGACTCGTCAGGCTAATGGGGTGGTAGTTTCCGGGGTCTGTGGTGGCACCCCCTTTGTGGAGTGGGATAACCGTCACTATGTGCCACTCAGCAGGCACATAGCCTGAGGTGAGGCTATGATTGAACATGGTACTTAGGTGGGGTGCCAGCCAGTTCATTCTGTAGTTCGTGCAATATGCAGCCTGGGATGTTGTCTGGTCCCATGGGTGCTGTGTTCTTGGCTTTGGAGAGAGTGGTCTTTACTTTTTCATCCATGATTACAGGGGCTCTGCATTCTTCCGGTATTAAGATGGGCCCTTTGGAGGGTGAGAGGGGGTAAAGTTAGCACTGAACCTATCTGCCAGGATGTTGGCAATATCGGTTGGTTCTGTATATTTAATGCCATTGTGCTGTAGCTCAGAGCAGATCTGAGTGTTTCCATTGAGATTCTTGACATAGCTGTAGAATGCTTTGTGGTTGTCTTTGGAATCAGTGGCGATTTTATTTTCATAACTAGCTTTGAAGGATTTTATGAGGGATCTCAGCTTCTTGCTGAGGCTGACCAGGGAGTTCCTCCACTCTTGGGATTTTACTCTTTTTTGCAACAGCTTCTTCCTTCTGTTGTAGAGATTGTTTATGGCAGGGGACCACCAGATTGGCTTCCTTTTTTGGAGGATAGCATCGTGGTTCTGTGGGGGATGGCATGATCCATGCACTTGTGTATGTGCTTATAAAGTGCATTTGTGTATGATTCAGCAGTCGTACCTGTATTTTCCATCTGCATGGGTGTCGTGAAGTTTGCCACTTATGTCTTAAGAAGCATGAAGTTGGCTTTGGAGTAGTTTTTGATGGTGGTTTCATTAATGGGGGTGGTGGTGGGATATGGATGTCTAGGGTGATTAGCTTGTTGTCAGATGTGACCAGCGAGGAGCTGACCTCTGGCATGGAACACCGGTTAGCCATATTGGTAATGACCAGGTCCAGGATATTGCTGCCCCTGTTGGGGGTGTGGACAAGCTAATCCAAGGCATTGGAATTTATGAATTCCAGAAAACGTTGATTGAATGAGTTGGTACATGAGTAGTTTTTTCATTTGATGGTGGGGTAGTTGAAATCACCCATAATTAAGGTATTGGGTTGTACCTTAATATTTTCTAGTATCTTAAGAAATGAAGAGTGGGAATCCTGGGGCATGGTGGTGGATCTGTAACAAGCTATAACCTGGATTGCAGTCTTGCGCAGTGTTAGTTGCATTTGAATAATTTCAGATGCATTATGTTGAGCAACTAGCCTGGAGGTGTGGATATCCTTAATGAATATGGACACGCCTCCACCTTTAGTGTTTTGGTCCAGGTTAGGTGGCCAAAAGGTGTGGTATGAATTATAGCCTGGTAATGCAGGGGTGCTCTCTGGAGCCTTAAACCAGGTCTCTATCACTGCACAGATGAAGATGTTCTCCATTTTAAGGAGTGCCTCGAGTGAGTGCATTTTGAGGTTTAGACTTCTAGCATTGAGTAGCATTACCCTCAGAGTTTGCTTGCTTGTACCTGTTATGGTGGTGAATTTAGCATTTGAAGCTTGCCTCAAAAAGGCACTACAGGGGTGGCAACAGCCTTAGCCAGTATCCGGAATCCCAGGGGCGACAGGTGCAGGCCATCTCTGACAAAGCATTGTAGTCTGTCGACCATGTCGTCCCAGGCAGACAGATACAGGATTCCCTTAGAATGACACCAGAAGCTTAGCCAATTGTTGAAGTCAATAATTTTGTCCTTGTACTGTGGTATCATTCTGGGCGATGGCAGCATGCTACTCAGGGCTAGGGTCATACCTGCCTGGGCTACAAGATCTGAGAGTTCCTCCATGTCTCTTTTCATGTAGTCCAGGGAGGTACGTCTCAGGTCATTCACAACAACATGGACAATGACAGAGTTATATTTGTACTTGTTGTGGAGTGACCTGAGTGCATGCATTATGTGGCGGATCCTGGTACCCGACAGGCAGCTGACAGTAACTTTCTCCTTGTTTAGCCTGGTAAGTGGGACATCAGTGTGCCTGACTGTATATTTCACATATCTTTTTCTGTTCAGTGAACACCCTCCTCAAACGTCTAACCACTCTTAAAATTTTTTAGAAAGACAGGACCAGTAATGGTAACACACTTGCATGCAAGCACTCATGAAATCATCTCTCTTGTTAGTACTGCACAACGTTTTCTACTTTTTTTTTAAGCCAAGCACAAGACCAGTAATGGTGGTGCAGGGAAGCATTGAGTAGCACTGTTGCCACACTACAGGTTTTCCTATTCAGTTCTTGGCTGGGATTCTTTTCAAGTAGAGCCTACATATCTTCTTTGCATCTGCTTGGGTCTGTGTGATATGGAAGAAATAAAGCCTGGCAATCTACTTCTGTTCCCAATTGTGATGGCTACTCATGGGGGTTGTTGCTGGAACTGAATGTAACTTGACAGCACTAGATGCACAGATGGATGGATGGGAGACCAGTAGTATTTACATATCTGTATCACAGCTAAATGGTTTTCATTAAATATAGTATATCCATTGCTTGCTAAAAGGTTAGAATGAGAAGGACTGCAACTCATGAACACTTTACTCTTGACGACTTGCAAGGTTGGTATGGAGAATCAAGATTCGTAAGATGTTCTCTACAAGTCCTGTCTCTACATACCGCCTACCATAATAACTTGGCGGAGGGCCCAGTACAGGGCTGTTCTTAGGGCAATTGGATTGATTGGACACAATCAGGCACCACACCTACAGGGCACCCCCAAATGCCATAACCAGACCTGCATTTGCCAGTATCATAGCCAAAAAAAAAGTTTTCACTTATTTAGTCCCAAAAAACACTCTTCTACTTAAAAGTGTAGAAAGCTGCTTACTAAAAATGTAACAAGCATCTTGCTACAGTTAAACTACCAAATAAGGAATGCTTCAGCTGTGACTGCAAATGCGATTTTGGCATTTGTTAAAATCTCACAATTTTGTTAACAAATGCCAGTCTGCCTTTGGAGGATTGGGTCTTGGTTTTATTTGGGATTGCATGATCCATGCATTCCTGAAGGTGTTCATAGAATGCGTTTATAAAGGATTCTGTGGTCTGGGCCATATTTTCCACAGGCCCGGGGGCTTTGAAGGATTCCACCTCGGTTTTGAGGAGTGTGAAATTTGCTTTAGATAAGTTTTTCACTGTGATTTTCTGGGCAGGGGGTGGGGTCGGGATGTGAATATCCAGTGAGATTAGTTTATGGTCTGATCTTACTAGTGAGGGATACACTTCTGGTCTGGAGCATAGAGTCCCCATGTTGGTGATGATCAGGTCCAGTATGTTTTCCCCTCTTGTGGGAGTGGTAACAAGTTGTTCCATAGCATTTGAGTTTATAAATTCTAGGAACCTTTGGGCTAGGGTGTTGGAGCTAGAGTAATGCTCCCAGTCTATGTTTGGGTAGTTGAAATCGCCCAATATAATGGTGTTTTGAGAGACCTTCATATTTTCCAGTGTTCTCAGGAAGGCCGAGTGGGGTTCCTGGGTTTGGGAGGGTGGTCTGTAGCAGGCTATAAACTGCAAGGCAGTTTTACCCACTGTTAGTTGCACATGGATAGTCTCTGATGCTTCGTGCTGTGCCACCAACCTGGAGGTGTGGGTATCTTTGACGAATATTGATACTCCCCCTCCTTTTGTGGTTTGGTCCAAGTTTTGGGGCTGAAAAGCATGGTATGAGGTATAACCTGGTAGTGCTGGGGTGCTCTCGGGAGCCTTGAACCAGGTTTCTGTTACAGCACAGATATCGATGTTCTCCATGCTAAGGAGAGTTTCGAGTGCGTGCATCTTGAGGTTTAGACTTCTGGCGTTGAGTAGCATTACTCTTAGTTTCTTATCCCTTGTGATACCTATGGAGGTGGGTTTGTCTTTTGAGCCTTGCCTAAAAAAGGCACTATGGGGGTAGCAAGAGCATTTGCCAATATCCGAAAGCCCAGGGGTGACAGGTGCAAGCTGTCCCTAGCGAAGCATCGTGGCTTGTCGAGCATGTCATCCCAGGCTGACAGGCATCGGATCCCCTTTGAATGACACCAATACTTAAGCCAAATGTTGAAATTGATCATCTTGTCTTCATATTGTGGCATCATTCTTGGTGAGGGTAAGATGCTACTCAAGGTCAGGGTCATACTGGCCTGGGCTACATGCTCAGACAGCTCCTCTATGTCTCTTTTCATGTAGTCCAGGGAGGTACGTCTCAGGTCATTCACACCAGCATGGACAATGACTGAGTCATATTTGTACTTGCCTTGGAGTGACCTGAGTGCTTGTGTTATGTGGCTTGTTAGTTGAAGGGTATGACTGTGGCTTGTCCATCACCCTCACCCTTACCCCAACCCACCCAGCAATATAACATTCATTTCTGTATGAGCATTTGTGAAAACTGGTACAGAAATCAATTATGATACTGCTTGCTGTCGGTGTCATTACTGAAGCACTTGCTTCACTGTTTTTTGTATGGTAGGTCTAAGCTGCAACAAGCAGCTAAATAGAGTTTTTAAAAGTAAAAGACTTTTTTTTGTTTTTTTGCCCCTCAACTCTAGCAGATCATGAAGTGACATAAACTGGGCCCCACAGTTGGTTGAGTGGAAGACTGTAACGCCAGAACCGACCTGTGCACTCTGCTTTAAAAAGCCAGTGGAACCTCTGTTCTGCTATCAACTATGGCCTCACAAATCCCCACAACTCACAGGCATCAACACAAACGCACACACACACACACACACACACACACACACACACACACACACACACACACACACACACACACACGTTCTCTTTGAAATACAGATAATTAAGTCGATAATCCTTTGTAAAACAAGTACATGGTTTAAAACATTCAGTAAAAAATGTAACAAAAGAAGGCTGTAGAGTGTTTAATTTTTGGACACTTTAAAGACAGAATCATGAAATGAAAAAAGGAATAAATAAGGGAATGAATAAGGGAACAATAGAATTAGTTCATTTTCCAGTAATTCCTTCACTTGCTGATAATATGGTCATAAACGATCAGAAGAATAGTAGGTCAGAAGAATAAAAGAAATTCAAATATCACGTGCTGAAAACAGACCTGCAAGAATTTAAAACTGAAATAAAGAGCAAGAAAATTACAATATACATAAGTAAAAGTGAGAACAGAAAACATACCTTGCTGATGGGAATTTTAAGACATGGGATACTATTTTTGCAAGAAGATGCAGATAGATTAAATTGGGAGAAAGTAATTATAGCAATGGGAGAAACAGTGAACCTGTGGACTAATTATGTCATGGCTTTTCAAAAGAAAATACATTTAATTAAATCTGTGCAGCAAAAACTAGGTGACTTTAAAAGGAATATACACACTACCTGAGAATATGGAAGAAAATAATACTGATTTTTGAGGCTATATCAGGTTCAAGACTGAACCTTGAAAAAAGAATAGTGCATGGAAAACTAGCAGAAAGGTTTTAGACGGGATGCAACTTGTAGTGTATTTTGGTTTGTTAGTAATTATACTTAAAAATTGCTGAAGGAAGGTGAAACACTAATCATAAAAATATACAATGAATATAAAAGTAGTAAAAAGAAAGACTGAATGGCTTAGGAAATTTTGTAGATGAAAATGAATGCTCAGTATAATTTACAAAACAATACAAATACCAAAAGTGTGTGTTTTAGATTTATCTCCCTGCAAAAAATGTTCTTAATATATAACAGCGAGTTCTGCATTCTGACGTTACACACACAGAATCACACTTAACTTTTTAGAGTTTTGGGAATTGCGTTGTAAAGTCTGAAACTTAGGAAAGGACAGAGAGAACCCACTGATGAAAATGAGGAGCAAGACTACTTCTGAGTGTTGCACTCACAAGCACTACACCCCCAACTAAGAAAAACGTGTAGTAATGTTTGTTGATCAGAGTACCCACTCCCAAACCCTGCATTCACAGATAGTTTAGTTGTCATCTACAACTGTCTCACCCTCAGTACCAACTAAACAACTGCTCAGTCTCCGTGGGCACTCCCCATGCCAGATGACACATAATATGCTCATCCTCTACAGGTACTTCTGCTTATACATGCAATACTAGTTGGAGGCATGGGGGAGGGATGCCAACAGTAGTCCACTGTGGAACCCTCCCAACTCTTACATATTTGTAATGCTTGCTATTTTCCAAGAATCTCCCTTTTTGCTTTTGCCCTATACACGTGATGACTGGCAATATACTAAGCTTCTTGGAATATGCAGCATTGTCTCTCTGCTTTGCTTATCTGCATAGTACCATTGATGGCATTGTCTAACTTACATAAGCCTGAGTAAACCAGTGGTGCAAACAGCAAAGCGCATACTGCAGATACAAAAAGGGCAGTCACGTACTGAGACAGGAGATTGTGCCACAAAGAAAAAAATGAACTTGTGTATACCTGTTTCTTCGGCGCACAAGGGGAAACAGCCAGCATTATGTGTGGATTCTATGACAATGTCGACCTGCCCGAAGTACTGGGTACCACAGACTCAACACATAGCAAAAATGGCCCCATCTAGATGCCAGGTAGTATGCGCTGCACAGGGTTTGCTAGCCAATGTGTCTATGCAGTACTTTAGCAATGACCATGATTCAGACATGTGGCATACTAGTCATCTAAACTGCTACTTCCTATATAGCAAAGTTCTGCAAGGCCAAACAATCCATAAATGTAGGTACTGTTGACACCTGACTAATACACAGCCAAAAACAGTGTATACATGTTTCACACCTTATACGTTCATAGTGAGTGGCAGGTGTTGTAGGATACTCACTACAGCCCTGGCTGAAGATGACTATAAGGAATACCCCACAAATGCAAACTCAGAATATCAAGAAGTGTGTGTGTTTGTCTTTCTGAAAACATAGTTCTAATGCCTAGATATGTCTTGGGGGTACTGTAACATGCCCCTGCAAAAGCAGGCAAGCTGCACGTAGAATGATGTATTTTACACAACATGATTACAAGGAAGTATGCAGCCTAGCCCATCATCTCAGGACCACATGTACCCACTAGACCAGCATATGTAACAGCCAGAACACAACATCATCCAGTAATGATGGTCAATCTGACAGACAGCAAGAAGCCACTGCATCACACTCATCCTAGAAAGCACTGAGCACAGTATACAGCAGAGTAAGCCAGGGAACCTTGTTGGCTAGGCTTATGTAGGCCCATGGGCCGATAGCCTAGTACCTACATATGAACCTATGAACAGGTGAAACTGAGGCTTCTAGTCCAGCTCTATGGGCCCTGATGACCATAAAGTGGTACAGCAATGTCATAAAGAACAAACATGCATGTGGTGTTAGGCAAAGACTATACTGGGCAGTGCATGATTAAGTCATACCCACACATACCACACAGGAAGGGAGGGCTGGGGGATCACAGACATCACCACATGCACAGGAAAAGGAATACATGACAAGTAGCTGACATCACAACCTAGGTAGGTGGCCATATCACTGAAGCCAGAGAGGGGGTCTTTTTCCCAGAGATACTCTGTGTCATAAACAATATCCTTTGGCAACAGGTGGGAGTTGCCATTATATAACAGTGACAAGGAGTACATGCCACTCCTGGACTGTGACTGGGAGTGAATGCCACTTTGAATTGTGACCATTGTCATGGCTTAAATTACAACAATAGAGGCTTCCCATGACAGGGATGTTGTTCTCCGTGAATGTGATCTGTACTTTACCCTCTGGAAAAGATGCTCTATTGCTGGGGGCTGTCAGCTAAGACTACCAGTGTGATACTCCAAGATTCATAACAGCAAACTGTGCATACTGTGAATGCCTCTCAACATGACCATCCAATTTGTGTACCTGACCCAGACTGTAAACAATACAGCTGGACAGATAGTTGAAGATGGCACTTGGTATCACAGACATGGATGGGGTAGTAATGTACTCCTGAAATCAGTTATGCTGTTATACCTGGACTCCATGACCTCAAGTAGTGCTCACTGATGCCTCATGACACACCGATCTCCAAGTTGGTAAGGGTAGCTGCACACCATGCACTAATGACAGCTCTGCACATCAGCTGACTGAACCCTAGCACCATCCACTTATCGGGGGCTGTCTGTGATAGCTGATGGCATTGGGAACTCCTGGAAAACTGTTCTATAGTGGATAGTCTCCCTATACTCATCACTCATCAGACCAATGATTGAGTACAATGCCCCATTCGGAATGTATCTGACTCGACACTTGCAGCAGCTGGAGAGGCCACAAAAGTTCCTCACCAAAAGGATAAAGGGTCTCAAACATCTGTCCTATGCTGCCCGACTGAAAGAACTCCAGCTCTATTCAGTCGCTTACCGCTTGCTCAGAGGTGACCTTTGCCTAACATACAAGGCCATGTCAAACCCAGATTTGATGAATATGTTTCACCTCAAAAAATCTAGATCCGTCAGAGCCACAAGGGCGGGAGACTTAAACCTCGACACGGCTGTTAATAGGACGTGCTGGAGGGATAGATTCATCACCCAAAGACTCCCTATGCTGTGGAATAAAATCCCGGTATATGTGAGGCAGAGCACCTCGCTGGCCTTGTTCAAGAGAAATCTTGACCAATGGATGGGAGATCGCAGATATACCCCAGGAATTACCTCAGTGTCACTGCTCGACAGAGGCACAGCAAAATAATGGGTATAGTTCCCCATACTAAAGGGGTGGCGTAAGCCACAAAACTATGGGCTAGGCTTGTAAATGCCCTCGGGCAGATAGCCTAGTATGAACCTATGAACCTATCAAATGAAGTGTGTACCCCAGCTGCCATGGTGATGCTGGTGCTCTCAATTTACTTGGGGACCCCCTTTAAATTGATAGTGAGCACTCGTGCAGTACAGTCTCTTCCTCCGGTATGGGTGAGACTACACAACAATGATGCACAGTGTACAGGGGACTGTCATGAAGAAAACAGACAGTGCCTTTGTGTCATGTGACTGTGTCTCAGTCTGTGTCTCTGCATCTTCAGCTAGTTGTTTTGCCCCAGAATGTACAGCTGTTACCACCACAGTGGTCCAGCCTGTGAATACACAATAGAAAAAGAGAAGAGTGAGTCCAGCTATCCATGCTACGTGTAAATTACAGTGTTGCATATGCAAATGGTTTACAGAAAACTGTAGACACACAACACATGATGCCACTGTCACTCCTATCTGCCTGAACATGCACATCAGTGAGAAATAAATGCATTGCCATTTGTACCCTGACTACACTCTGCATGTGCACTGTTGCTGTGCACACATTCTATACGGCTATTAACCTGATGCATCCTACTCTGAGATACATGAAGATTGAGATATTCCAACACCTACTTGTGCCTTCAACTCCATGTAGGGACACTAGGAATTCCTCTACATCTGTTAGGCTGGGTAGCCCTCCCTTCCAAAGACTAATCTCTGTGCTGTTATGCTTCATGCCTACTTGTTGTACTGTTATATTTAGTGGCATGCCCTCAACACTGCTGTGTTTTTCAGTTCTTACCATCCACAGCACTGATGTCATGAATCTATGCCTACTAGACATGACCCCAAAAAGGCTTGTGAGTGCCCTTCCTCCTAACAGGCGCCCAGGAGTTGTAAAGGGCTATAGGAGCATGTCACTCTCAGCTTGGCTAAAGCTGTCCAGCTTCTGATGCCCATCCTCTTTGGGGTACATGGTGAAACCTATGAAAATAAATAGATGTTAGCTGTTAACTGCTGAGGACAGTAGGCTGACAGATATACACAGTGGTCTGACATTGGTTTAGAGACAAATGCAAACTGGACCTGGTGTAGAAACGCAGGATGTGCTACACATATGCTACTGAGACAGTGGTGCTCCACTGATGCCTTAGACCACTATTAGGGAAAGACATATGCACATAAGCAGTTGGGGGTAGTTGCGACATGGCCCACAAGTAGATAAAGGGAAACTGTGGCATTCATAGAAAACACAGGATGGTTACACATAGGGTGTTACATGTGACATTGGGTTATTGAGCTACGGTCACATGGATCTAGATGTGGAGGCTCCCTTCAGCTGCTCCCATAACATACACACAAATCAGCACTGTGTATGATAAACAAGGCAGTACAGGGAAAGGCAGGCCTGATATTGTGGGCTATCTTCAGACACATGCAATGTGAACATGCATCTACATATGTGCAAAGACAAGGTGCAAGTAAGACCAGAACAGATTAGCAACATACACAAATTCTGTTCAAAGGCAAAGGCTTACAAGCTAACAAACTGAATAATTACATCTTAACCAGAGAACAGCAGAATGCTATGTACCTCTTCAGGGCTGTCTTTTATGTAGAAGTTGTTTCTCTACTGCCAGAAACTTGCTTCTTACTACACAGCTACTTCTACTTCTGCTGCCTCTCAGTGTACAGTTTGGCATTACAAATGGTGCCACAGAGCTGTAACACTGCTTATATAAGGAGTTTGCACATCACATGTGTATGCATGTATGCAAATGGATCCAGGTTCCATAAATATCTACAAATCACTATATTTCAGTGAGGCACTAGGCTGACATGAAGCACAACTTGGTTCTGCTATATGCGTCTGATAATTATTTACTGGCATTTGATTACCTGGAAAGTCCAACTGGGTATAAACCCATTTTCAACAGAGGCCCTGGGGTAAAAAAGCTCCAAATTACTGCAAGACATTTTAAGAACAATAATTTTATAAGCTTCAAAAATAAAACAAAAATATCTGCAGTTTAAATAATTATAACAAATTAGACATAATACAACAACAGGAATTGATACAAGTTACACAACAATCATTTAATATTTAGAGAAATTTTAAACAGCTTGTAGAGAAATTAAAGGTAAGTTAGTGTAATACAAACAGGAACTGCACTATGAAGTGAAGGAAAAAACGACCTTATGGCACATTTAGAGAGAAAGTCTGGGAAGAGAATTACATAGCAGTAAGGAAGTAAGTAAAGAAGGGAGAGTGAAGATAAGGAATGAAAAGGTACTTGTTCACATATATGGATATAGTTTATCCATGTTTTAAACAAGAACACAGCCAGATTTTAGCTAGGAAGTCTTTCAGAATAGTTTTGAAAACTGGGAGGGAGAGTATTGACCTGATGGATACAGGTAAGGATTTCCATGGCTTAGCAACCTTATGAGAATACAGACAATGCCCAGCAGATTTCACAGGTTTGTAGATAGGCAGGAGTTTTTGGTCACTGGATCCCTATGACCAACTGGGAGCATAGTTTTGTAGGATGTTTTTTAGTGCTGGACAGGCAGCAGGATGCTGGACAATTTTATAGGTGGTAAGTAGCTCTGAATATGTTAGTTGATGAGGCAGTTCTAGCACACTTTACAGTAGTGGGTTCTAAAAGGGGTATTTGTTGTAAATTTAGCAACTTTGTTATAGCACTGTTCAAGTTTTAATTTTGTGAAGCCTGGAGGTTAGTAAGATGGTAGTATGAATGATATACATTGCTCATGTGCTCATACAGGCAACATTAATGTATATGAGAGTCACGCCTCACTATGGTGCTAGGCTGCACTATTTGCAATTCAGAATTCACATTTACAGCATCAGTCATGGGCTACCATTAGGATATTCAAGAGGAGAGCACCTTCCTTCTGTAAAAAAAGAGAGAGCACAATCATGCTGTTTCTATTGAAGAGTCAGCTGAAGGAGCAAATGCTGAGACCTTTTTTTCATTTCAGTTAGAAATATTGAACTGGCTGAGGTTTGTATTGAGGTTACTAGAATAACCTTGATTAGGGAACAGTACAGGCATCTGTAGGATGGCCTGCAGTGCGAAGACCTCCAACAGTAAGAAGCAGAAGTTAGGTAAAGCTGCCCCAAGTAGTACTGTATTTGGCATTAATAATGATTTACTATAATGTCATTCAGTGTTCCTGATAGAGTCTATTTCCTGTGACACATTCCAGGAAATAACAATTAGGCATTACTAATGGAACACATAATCATGTGGCACTTATGTACAATGAGAGTTGATGCACATAGCTATTCAGATACAATGCTGTAAGGACCATGTCAGTATCCAGTTAACTTGCACTTGCACATAGAGCTGTTGCTTTGCACTGCTGTGTAGATTTCACCTACTGGGATTATTTCAAGCTTCGGCTGCAATGGATTGATATATAGGACTGTAACCTTGCACTGTTCTGTAGATTTCATCGACAGGGTCCGTATTGGTCTTCTGCTGTCTTGTACTAACATGTAGGACTGTTGTCTTTTCTATAGATGTTTGCCATTGGGACTATTACATGTGGGATAGTAGCTTTGCACAGTTCTGTACATTTCACCTACATCTATGTGTGCTAGCTTATGTGTCCCTTTATCTTTCAGCATGGGAAGAGCAAGAGACTAATAGCACTAGCTGTAGCAGGAGGCAGGAGAGATCATTCTTAGGATTTGTATGACAGGTTCACTTATAGCACCCTTCTATCACCTTTCTGTAGTCTATGATGATGTCAGTGGGATGCAGGCACATCAACCAATATCCACCTCTTCCCAGTTGCATGCAGTTGCAACTGAGGTAGGTGAGATGTCTGGGACTGCCTTGCATTGAGTCGTTTTTAACCTCTGTTCAGCAGGTAGCCTAGCTAAACTGCCCTGTGTGGTTCAGTCACATGGTTGAGGAGGCATTTAACAGAGCAACAGCCCAATGAATATTCAGCACATATCATTTCCTGGAGCAGATTGCAGATTCATTGAACCAGTTGCCTACTACCAACAGGTCATCAGAGGAAGGCATGGGTTCTTCCACCAGGCAGCCAGACCCATCCACCAGGTTTTAATTATGTCTCTTTGGGCTGGTTGGTAGCCAATATGCTCCCAGTACTCCACCCACCCTAGCCAGATGTACCCCCATCCTAATGCACCCCAACCCTCCCTTCTATATTGTGCTGAGCTCCTCATCACCATTTGTCTGCCCTCTGTTTGTCTCTGTGCACCTCATGGTCATCCTATTGTTGGTGGTAAATCCACCCATGATCTATACCGATTGCCTACATTTGTTTAATCTCACTCACTAAATTCCCCCTCCTGTTTGTCTGTACTGTTTTGTGTGTTTCCCTGCCTCCCCCATTCACCGTCCTTCCCCAGTTTTGTTACCACTCCTTCTCTCTCACCCTTCCCATCATCTCTCTTTTCTCCAAATATATAAAATGGGGACCCTATGCCACAAAAAAAATGTGCCCTACCACCCCTTCTGTATTATTTCTCTATGTTTCCTTTCTCTATGTTCATAGATTAGTAATAGGCTGCCCTTGTGGGCTATTTTTTAAGCCTAGTCAATTATCCCATGTAAGAATCAAGCCCTGCACCATGTGCCTGTAAGGTAAACACCTTGACTATTATGCCAACCTCCCACCCCTAGTGTGCCTAGCTTGTTGTGTTCCTCCATTTCCTACTTTAATATACTCCCCTTTCCACGTGTTCACCAGATGTCCATCTGATTGGGCTACCACTCCACAGAAGATCATAGTGTACTAGTACATCTAGTGTGGAACTTTCTAACGATCTGTTACAGCAGGCACTGCCTCAAACTAAATGCTACCGCATCACTGTGCAGTTTCGTAAAATATGTTGTGTTGTTTGGCTGTAGACAGATTGCACTTTCCTGCCAAACTTGACTTTCTACAAAAGAGCACATCTATGTGCCCAGTCTTTCAGTGTGCCCCATTTTGGTTAATCAAGCATTCTTTACACTGCAGTGTATCTCTGCTACACTTTGCCGCTGTTACTCACGTGTACAGCACATCCTGATAGTAACTTATCATTGGCTCCTCAGCCAAGCACATACACCAAATGTCTGAACCTGCGGTTCCTCTCGTACTGAGCAGGATTACTATCGCAACAACACATCATCAGTAGGGTAAAACTAACCTGTCTCACGACGGTCTAAAACCGATGATGAATCCTAGTCCCGGTAATAAATACATTTACAAGTAAATACGAAACTGAATTCTACTTAAAATCCATAGCTGCCCAATCACTGCTCAAAGGCACTTCAGCTGCCCATATTTACATATTTGCGATCTAAAATCTATTCTCACTGTCATGAGCACAAGAGAGATTTTTAGTTGCAGTTCCGAGGTAAACCAGCACATGCATATGGTTTAATACTCCTTTAACTTGATTTAGGAAAATATTTGGCTAAGTTTTGAACTCTATATACCAACCCTGCTAAAGCAGAATTCTAAAAAATTCAACACTCTAAGATGCACAAATATTTATAAACTGTGCTTGCTGCTTTATGTTTTTGTTCCCACATATCTAATTCCTACAATATAACACCCCATGTTGAGTAAGGAGGAAATGAATCTGGTTTGGACCTTCTTCACAGATGGCAGAGCCTACAAAGTTCCATATCTGGAAGGAGCAAAACTCTGGTACTGAAAGTCTGCCTGTTGTCAAGGTGGTACACAATAACATAACTTAGCCTCAATAATTCCTTGCTATATCCCCATGCATGCAGTTTTACTACTGGTACATACTGGAAGTTGTTTTGTGAGCAGTATCATGAAGACATCATTTACTTTAATACATACACATTTGTTTCAGTTGCTATGTACAAATTACCCATTTAATTTCCTTCAGCTTAATCTAAATACAATGTGACAATCAATTATGTTCCACAAATGTTAAGTAACAAAAGAGTAAAGCATATTATTGTAAGATCCCATGTTCACAGAAGTGTAGGGAAGGTGGCCTAATGGTTAAGGTGTTTTCCTTACAAACACAAGATACAGGGTTTGAGTCTCACTAGGGATAATTGGCTAGGCTTAAAATGGCTCGCAAGAGCAGTTAGCCTAGTACTAATCTATGAATGAATCTAAAACTGCCATGCAAGTCCTTGTAGTTTTAACTTATTCTAAATCATTATATTGCCTAAAGTAACTCCTTTATATCCTTTCCTTTCACTGTCTGTATCATAGTAAGACCTCTGCAGAGTCAGAGCATATACAGCTTATCATTTAGGAAATGTGCCTGAATAATTAGCAGTACGCTGTAGGTACAAGGCGGGCATTAACATAAATTCAGAGACTATGGTAACAATATCAGTCGCTATTAGAAACCAATTGGCTTCGCTCAACTTTCAACCAGAATACCTGCAATACATGGTGAAAATTAATGTCATTAGTTTAGTTTAATCCATAGTTGAATCCACAACTCTTCCAGCTATTCTTGCATTCTTGTGGAGACAAAATTCAGAAGATTAATTAGCAGGAATAAAAAAATGGTGCTGTTTCTGCACACACTTATGAATTACGTAAATATAGCTGACGGTGTTACTTATAATGCTAAGGATCATTTTCTATATTGTGACACTCTGTAAAAAGTACTTTTATAGTACATCTTCACTATTTCTCTCATTTTATTGGGGCATTCTATTGTGCACTTTTAATACCCAAATTGTCCTTTCTCTGTATGAGTCATAAAAAGGAAAACAGTACTTTAGAAGAGGCCTCACATGGTCCTGTAACAAGTGGTTGATGCCCTCAGCATACAGTCAGTCCATCCCAATGTCCTGCTGGTTTTGCCATCACCCTTTCATACTGTGTTACATGACTCAGCCTTCTTACTTTGTTATTACAGCAAATTAGAGCCATGATTTTTTTTTATTAATTTTAACATTTGTTAACCAAGCAAATGGGATGGGTGACAAAGACAAAGGTAAACACAGCATACAATATATGGACAAGTTAGTGCAGCTGATTAAGCAGCATGTTTGTGGGAATTGAGAAAATTCTGTAGAACCTAGAGAAACCCACACAGACACTGGGAGAATATACATGTTCTATAAAGAAACTTACTGGAAGTCAGGCTTGAACTGCAAAAGCCTTTGAGGCAGAGATCTTTCCAGAGGGCCAGCATGCTACCCTAATGTCTTTTCATTCCTGCCTTCCCCAGGACCAACACTGCTAACATACATGTTTCCTACAGATTCTGTCCACCGACATTCAGTTTTTACATGAGATACAAAACAAAGTTTTCATCAGCCTGATCTGGCTGCAGTACTTCTGGATTTTGAAGAATCTCATTCCACTGGTTCAGTGACAAGTACGATAACTCCATTATGCAATAGCCAAATCACCACCATTTCTTGTATATATGAAGTCATAAGCAGAAAATGTTCCAACTAGAACATTGAACTTACTCAGTTACTAAATATATTGACTGAATACATACAAACTTCAAAGTCTTAGCATAGGCAGACTTGTGATTCATTGTATTTTATCCCATTTGCATGCCGACAATAATGTTCCTGTATTTTATTAAAGTAGCCTTGATGTGGTTATAAAACTTCCTGAAGTGACAGCATAAGAAAACTATATAAATATGACAAACTCTGAACAAGACACACCACGCTATGATGACTAAAAATAGTGTCAACACAATCTAGGCCTGCAGCCAAGCATTTTGTGTCACTGATGCAAATTAATAAGCATAAAACAATAAATCTGACTGAAAATTCTTAAACTTCTGGGAGTTTGGGAGCTGAAAAATGGTTTCATTGTTCAAGAAGAGTTTTAATGTTTATTCTTGCACATAAATTTAAATGATTACAGAGCATCCCTTCGGGTAAGGAAATGATAACTTTCTAAAAGTATATGAACAGGAGCAGAACAGTTTTGCATCAGCCTTCCGTATACAATGCAGAAATCTCGAAAGTCTAATCAGAGTATAGAAGTACAAAATCAAGTCACCGTATCACATTTTTATAATCACAGATTGTGGCAAAAGTGTCAGCCGGTAAATAAAATGTGTAGTCACGTGTTACTATGAATTTGTCATCTATTTACCTAGGTACAGGCACACAAGGTTCATATCTTGGTAAGATCCATGGGAAATGGATGGATACAAAAGGGGTATAATCAACACAAGTTAACTTAACAGACCTGTAAATCTACGGGACAAGGGAACTGTCTGTAAAAAGTACAGTTGTGTACACTTACCATAAATGTAGATGTTCGAGTGTATTCACTGTTGCAGTCTTGGGATTTCTGCATCAGATGCTGTCGCCTCTTCCATGACGTCAGGTCATCAGGGGTATAAAACATGCAGCCGATGCCATTACATCAGTTTTTCTTGCCCTAGATGTCAGGAGCCCCCAAAATAGGAAGCTATTACATGCTGTGGAACACCTTCAGTAAAAAGTAAATACCCCTGCCACAAAAGATGGCCATAAAGAGGATAGATAAAAAGGATAGAGAAAGCCAGGGGGCTGGAGGGAGGGAAACCAGGACTGCACCAGTGAATACACTCGAACATCTACATTTATGGTAAGTGTACACAACACTACTATGTTCTTCGTGTTTTACTGTTGCAGTCATCACACTTGGGTTGATTCCCAAAGCTGAGGAAGGGTGGAGGCAGTCAAGAAGTGTTGGGGCTGGCTAACAGGCCTTGTAAGACTGCTGTAGCAAATCCAGCTCTGGATTTAGAAAAAATAGGTAATTGGTAATACTTGGTGAAGCTGTGTACAGAACTCCAGGTTGCAGCTTCCAGGATGTCCCTGGTGGGGACCCCCCCTGAGAAATGATGTAGAGGCTGAAGTAGCTCTAATGGAATGAATTCTGATCCCCAGAGGGAAGGTTTTCCATGGTGCTTGTAGCAGAAATGGATGCAGTGTGCTATCCATTTGGAAATGGTTTGCTTTGAAATGGCCTTGCCCTCTACCCCTGTAGCAAAGCTGACTAGTAGCTGGTCAGATTTTCTGAAAGGCTTAGTCCTGTCAAGGTAGAACCTGAGCTGTCTGTGCACATCCAAGGAGTGCAGGATTCTTTCTCCTCTATTCTGAGGATTAGGGGAAAGGTTGGCAAATGGATGGATTGGTTTAAAGCCACACTGGATACCACCTTGGGCATAAAGGAAGGGTTAGTCCTGAGGGAAACCCTGTCAGCATGGAAAATAATGAAGGGCTCCACCGCCATCAGTGCCTGTAACTCAGACACTCTTCTTGCTGAAGTAATAGCTAAAAGTAAGGCTGTTTTCCAAGAGAGGAACTGTAACTCTGCTGAAGCAGCAGATTCAAAAGGAGGAAGTGTGAGCTTTTCCAGTACAAAGTTAAGGTCCCAGGCCGGGGTGGGAGCTCTCCTAGGGGGCCTTAAATTGTTAGCTCTGCTCAGAAACTGCTTGATAAGAGGGTGAGTAAAGACAGGAGGCTCAGTATTATAATGAGCTGAGATGGCAGAGACATGAATCTTAATGGATGAGAAGGATAAGCCTCTGTGGAGCAGCTCTGCTAGGTAATCAAGGATTTGAGCTAAGTTGGGCACAGCTGTGTCCTTTCCTTTAGACTGACTCCAAGAACAATATATTTTCCACTTTTCAGCATAGGATTTCCTAGTACAAGGCCTTCTGGCCTCAAGGATGATGTCCAGCACCTGTTTGCTGAGGGATGCTGGTGGTGTATTCATGGGATAAGCCAGGCTGCAAGGTTTAAGTTTGCAGCTGTGGATGCAAAATCTTTCCCTCCTGCTGAGACAGCAGGGAAGGTGTCTGATGTAGGTGCCAGGGTGGCACTGCTGTCAGACTGCATAGAAGTGGTTACCAGTGCTGGTGTAGCCAGCCTGGTGCAATAATGATTGCCCTTGGCCTGTCCTGTTTGATCTTGAGTAGCACTTTTGAGAGGAGGAGCAGAGGAGGAAAGGCATAAACTGAGAGGTTTTCCCATGTAAAGGATAGGGCGTCCACCTTCCAGGCTCTGCTGTGAGGGTTTCTGGTGCAAAATTTGTTCAATTGGTGGTTTTGGGGGGGAGGCAAAAAGGTCCACATCTGCTGTACTCCACCTCTGGGTTAGAAGTTTGAATGAGTTGGGTTTCAGTTTCCACTCGTGAGAGTCCAGTAGATTTCTGCTTAAGTCGTCTGCCAGTGAATTTTGCTTGCCTGGCAGGAATTGAGCTTGTAGGTGCACTTGGATGCTCAAGGCTGTGTTCCACAAAGCCATGGCTAACCTGCAGAGTGGGTAAGAATGAGTCCCGCCTTGCTTGTTTATGTAGCACATAACTGTGGTGTTGTCTGTCTTTATCAGGAGCTGTCCTGAAAGGATAAGGTATATGAAGACTGTCAGAGCATTTTGTACAGCTAGCATCTCTTTTTGATTGATATGCAGGGGAATTTGTCCTGGGCTCCATTTGCCTTGAATGCATTTGCCTGCCATGTGATCCCCCATGCATAGTCTGATGCATCTGTTGTCAGGGTTTAGGTGGCGAGGGGTTGAGTGAAAGGAAGTCCCTTGTTGTGGTTGCATGCTTCTGCCCACCAAAGGAACTCTGCCTTTAGACAAGTTATGATAGGAATCACTGTTTCCAGGTCCTGTGAATGTTGACACCAGAGACTTTTTCAGTACCATTGAAGTTTCCTCATATGCAGTCTTGCATATGGAATTAGCAGAATGCAAGAGGCCATGAACCCTAGGGCTTGCAGTATTTTCCTTGCAGATAGCGGAGTTTTGTTGGCCATTAGTTTGAAATAGTTTGTCAGATGGACCTGCTTTTCTGGAGTGAGGAATGCCATCTGGGAAGTTGTGTTCAAGCTTGCTCCCAGGAATACAATTTGTTGGCTGGGCACCAATTGTGATTTATTTTCGTTGATGGTGTATCCCAGTGAAGTTGGAAGTCTTTTTACAAATGAAAGGTGCTGAAGTAGCAATTCCTGACTGTCTGCCTGAATCAGGCAATCATCCAAGTATGGATCAATTTGAAATTTCTCTGCCTGCAGTATGCAATGGCTGGAGCCAGGCATTTTGTGAATACTCTGGGCGCAGTAGATAAGCCAAAGGGAAGTGCAGAGAACTGACAGTGCATAGACCCTGTTCTGAAACGTAGATATTTCCTGCAAGACTCCCTTATGGGGATGTGCAGATATGCTTCTTTTAAGTCTAGGGTGACTAACCAGGCATCCTTGGCTAGCATAGGAAGAAAATGTTAAGTGTAAGCATTTTGAATTTTGGGACAACCAGAAATGTGTTGAGAATAGATAGATCCAGGATAGGGCGCCAAGAGTTCTCTTTTCTGGGCACCAGGAATAGTCTGGAATAGAAACCCTGTCTCCTTTGTTCTACTGAAACAGGTTGAATAGCCCTGATATGGAGAAGGGAAAGTACTTGCTTTTGAGCCTCTGTCCACTGGTTTAGAGGAAGGTCTGGCAACCCGCTTGGTGTTGGCAGTGAGTGGAAGATAGTCTTTATCCCTGGGATATAATGTTTAGAACCCATCGGTCCTGAGTAATGGACATCCAGTTTTTTGCATGAAGGGCGAGTTTTCCTCCTAGGGGCACAAGTACTTGGGCATGGCTGGGAAGGATAATTGGAAAGTCATTGTGAACTTTTTCCATAAGGGGGTGGCTTACCACTCCCTGGTTTTGAGGTGGAAACACTCTACTGTTTAGATGTCTGCATACCCTGAGACTGTAGTCTTGGTGGTCTGTTTCCTTTGGGTTTGGACTGAGAAGGCCTGAGCGGGACTGGAAAGAAACAGTTTTTTGAAGGCCAATGCCTACTGAATCTAGGTGGCTGCACCCGTTAGAAATCTTTGACTGTTTGCATAGATTTAGCTTTTTCTTCCAACTTTTTAAGAACTTCTTCTGCTTTCATGCCAAACAAACGCTCCTGATTTAATGGGGCATCTAATAATTTTGCTTTGACATGATCAGGCAAGACTTGTTCTTTTAGCCAAGCATGCCTTCTCAGTACAGACCCAGTGGCAGCAGCCCTGCAAGATGTTTATAAGGCATCAAACCCACATTGCAAAGCATGTTTACTAACTTGGTTTGCATAATGCATTAACCCTTGTAAATCTTTATTTTCTGCACAATCTGGAAGTAACACCATTTTTGTTTAATTAGTTCCATAATATTTTGCTGATACTTCAACATGTGAAACTGGCAATTCAGAGCCCTGATGGCAAGAGTTGCAGAGGTATATACCTTCTTACCTCATCTGTTTAAAGCTCTAGAATCCCTGTCTGAAGGGGTAGGGTTTTTGGCTGTAGTAGCCTTAATGCCTTTAGGTCCCTGAGAAATGGTCTCTGGATCTGCAGTAGGATTCTTAAAGAGAAGTTTGTGAGCATCAGGTACTCTGTAGTACCTGTCAGGTTTTCTAGGAGCTGATGGTAAGGTGTCAGGAGTAAGACTGGACTCCAAGAAGACATCGTTGACAATATCCAGGAGAGGGGGTATAGCTAGAGGCATGTGCTGAGGCACATCTAAAAATTCTCTGAGTCTTTTTTTGGACTGAGGATAGTCCTGGCATTCCCAGCGGAAATGTTCTCTTAAGGTATGCAAGGTTTCACCAAAAGAGAAATCCTCTGGAGGGGAGGCAGAGGGAATGGATTCCTCTGCATCTGAATCCTCATAGGTAGATAAGGGTATGTCCTGGTAATCAGAAGGGTCAGAGTCATCAGAGTCCTGGTCTGTAGAATCAGAAGGAAATTAAATTCTTTGTCTTTTGGCAGGGGAAGGCTGGCTTCCCCTAATTAGAGTAATAAGGTCTTCCGCCATTCTAAGCATTTGTTTTTGTGGCATGGGAGGATGAGCATGTGCTTTGGACGTCCTGGACGTCGGTTTTCTAGGCATAGTGCGAACTCTGGGCCTGAGAAACTCAGTAGTTTTAATAGGAAATGAAGTTGTCGGTTTAATGTGAATATCGGTAGGTCAGAATACACCCTCAGAAGCCGGTGCAGCGGCTCTGGACCCATCCAAGGTAGAGACATCCGCAGGATCCACAGTCGAAGAAGCATCTCGCAGCATACCAGACTCTGAATGGGTCTCAGCAGAGGCCTGCGAATCTGTAGAAGTGAGCATCAGGGGCTGCAAAGGCGCCTCACTGAGTACCGGAGGACTGGCGACAAGCTTAACGGAAGCGTCATCAGCAGTTTTTGACCTATGTAGTCTGTCTCTGTGTTTGTCTTTGCACTTTTTCAGAAGATCAGTAGTCAGATGGCTTACCGAAGCCATTTTGGAATATGAAAAATGAGAGCAAAAGAATTTAGCTACAAAAATAGCCCAACGATGAATGGTTCGGGTGTTAAACAAGGCACAAAACCGACAGCTAGGGATGTCGTGGTCTGGGCCTAAACCGGTGACGCAGTAAGAATGCAAATCTCTGTGAGGTATTTGCTTTCCACAGGCAAAACAATTGTTAATTTTTTCTGACATCGGTTAGAGCAAGAAAAAAGAATCCCCAGCGGGCTACTTAGCTTTAGTAGACTTCAGGTCTGAAACTTGAAAAAATGAAAATTTCAGGTAGCACCCGACTGGCACTTACGAACTGCTTCTGCTTCATGCTCCTTCTTGGCAAGAAAGAATGATGTAATGGCATCGGCTGCATGTTTTATACCCCTGATGACCTGATGTCATGGAAGAGGCGACAGCATCCGACACAGAAATCCCAAGACTCTGGTATTCGGGCTGACTGAGGGTTGCCTGCAGGCAGATAACCCAAGTGTGATGACTGCAAGAATGAAACACAAAGAACATCAAGAGTGCATGCTGGAATACACGTTTTTGTACAGCTATCGATACCAGCTGATGGTCTCTTGTAATACATCAGTACTGTGTGATTTAGTGAATCTCATACCAGTCTCATGTGGAGGGGGGCAGAACTGTAGCCAGAAAAAATATGGAGATACTAATTATTATGTTACACCTTTTCTTAGCTGAATTTAAATGGTGTTCTAAGTCCTTGTAAAAGAAATCTTTTTACAACATTTTTTATGTCAGAAACTAATTTTGCCTTGACTTAGGAAATCCACTTGCAAAATAATTAGTGGGATAATGTTAAAAACTGAATTCAAGCTATAATTCTCTCTCACTCTCTGGAATTCATATCAGTAAAATGGATTTTCCTATAAATATTAAAAAAAACTTCAGTTTCTACATATTGGGTCTTCTGGTACTGAGGTTTTAAGTGGGTGTATTTATGTCTCCTGCAAACACTGTAATCTTCTGTAGCCTGCATTTTTACTTAGCCTTTATACTTCCTGTTGTACCCACTAAATTATTTCTTCTTTTATATTCAAAATTCGGGATAAACTGAATATCCAATTTTTTCAGTATGACTGATGATGCTGTTTTTGTGAACACTGGCTCATTTTGCTGTAAAAGGCCAGTAGTTTTACTTGTGGTCTCATGCAAAATCTCTCAACAAAAGGAATGGCTCCTTACGGTTCCTGGAGTTCATAAATTCAAATGCCATGGAACAGCTAGTCACTGTTCCCACGAGAGGAGAAAATATACTAGATCTCATTATCACAAACATGGGGACAAAATGCTCCACACCGGAAGTATATCCCTCATTGGTGAGATCTGATCATAAACTAATCTCACTGGAAATCCACATCCCGCCCCCACCCCAAACAAAAAAGACCACAGTGAAGAACTTCTCTAAAGCAAACTTCACACTACTCAAGACTGGTGTGGTATCCTTCAAGGCCCCTGAGACAGTGGAAACCACAACCCAAGCTGTGGAAGCCCTTACAAATACCTTCTATGAACACCTCCAGGACTGCATGGATCAGGCAATCCCAAATAAAACCAAGACTCTTTCCACAAAGGGCAAACGTCCAGTCTGGTGGACCCCAGCCATTAACAAACTTTACAATAAGAAGAGAAAGCTATTACATGATAGAACAAAATCCATAAAAGGGAAGTCACCCCTGATCATTATTAGTAAAAAAATATGAGCACTCATAAAATCAACTAAGGCCAATTTTGAGAGAAAAATTGCCATGGATTCAAAGGACAATCATAAGGCCTTTTTCAGCTATGTTAGGAACCTGGGTGGAAACTCCAAGATATGCTCAGAATTAGTCCAAAATGATACAAAAATCACTGAACCCACAGACATTGCCAACATACTGGCAGACAGGTTCAGTGCAAACTTCACCCCTCTCCCCTAAAGGAGAGATAACTATCCCAGCGGAGTGTAGCCTCCCAGACATCTCAAATGCGCAGGTGAAAGCTGCTCTCTCTAAAGCTAAAAACACAGCATCAATGGGACCGGATGGTGTCCCCGGCTGTGTGCTACACGAGCTAAATGAGGAATTAAACCCGCACATAAGGCAGCTGTTTAATCTCAGCCTTACCTCAGGATACGTGCCCAAGGAGTGGCGTACGGCAACTGTGGTCCCACTCCACAAAGGTGGTGCCTCTACGGACCCTGGTAATTACCGCCCCATAAGCTTAACAAGTCTAGTCTGCAAAGCTATGGAGAGGATCATAATGGAGCTCATAAACAAAGATATAGGGGACTTGCAGACATTGGACCTGACCCAGTTTGGCTTCGTCAAGGGAAGATCATGCCTTTTGAACTTGGTCGACTTCTTCGAAACAGTCACCAAGGCCATTGATGAGGAAAGGCAGTCCATACAGCCTACCTTGACCTTGCAAAGGCTTTTGACACAATACCCCACTCGGGTATTGTAAAAAAACTTACCAGCTTAAATGTAAACCCATATGTCACAAGATGGGTTGCAAACTGGCTTAAGGACAGAACCCACAGGGTTAGAGTTGCTGGCGCTATGTCAGACTCCAAGCCGGTCACAAGTGGTGTCCCGCAGGGCTCGGTCCTTGGCCCCCTATTGTTCGGCATCTACTTCTCAGAAGTACAGGCCAACATGGGAGGTCTTTGGCTGACAAAGTTTGCAGACGACTGCAAACTGGGCGCCATAGTGGAAAGTGCATCGGACACGGATATCCTTCAGAAGGGACTCACGGAAACAGATAGCTGGTGCCAGAGCCATGGCCTGAAGTTAAATGCCAAAAAATGTATAGTCATACCCTTCGGGAAAAACAAGGTAACCCCAAGCTACCATATAGGTGGCAATCCACTAAGCACAGAAGAGGTTATCAGGGACCTGGGGACCCAGGTTGACAGTGGCCTTTCTTTTGACACTCACGTTGCTAAAGTGGTTAGAAAGACCTTCTACATTGCCCACCTGATCATGAAGGGATACACATCCAGATCTAGTGAGGTCATTGTTCCCCTGTACTCTTCACTTATCAGACCAATGATCGAGTACAATGCCCCATTCGGGATGTATCTCGCCCGACATCTGCAGCAATTGGAGAGACCCCAAAAGTTTCTCACCAAAAGGATAAAGGGACTCCAAAATCTGTCATATGCTGCCAGATTGAAGAAACTCCAGCTCTATTCAGTCGCATACCGTCTGCTCAGAGGTGACATGTGCCTGACATACAAGGCCATGTCCAACCCAGAATTAATGGACATGCTCCACCTCAAAAAATCCAAATCCACCAAAACCACTAGAGCAAGTGACTTAAACCTTAGCACGGATATAAATAGGACGTGCTGGAGGGATAGATTTATCACTCAGAGACTCCCTATGCTGTGGAATAGAGTCCCGGTCCATGTGAGGCAGAGCACCTCGCTGGCAAGAGAAATCTTGACCTGTGGATGGGAGATCGTAGGTTTACCCCGGGAATCATCTCTGTGTCACTGCTGGACAGAGGCACAACAAACTAATGGGTACAGTATTTTTTCATAAGGGGTAGCGTAAGCCACAAAAATTCGGGCTAGGCTTATAAATGCCTTGGGGCAGATAGCCTAGTATAAACCTATGAACCTATGAACCTATGAATAGGGTAAGTAGAATGAAAAGAACTAGGAGTGAACCTGTTATTACATTTATTGCAATTTTATTAGAACAAAGTCCATGTGACTGATCAGGCAAACCTGATATCAAGAATAGAACATACTAAGTGAAGCAGTCCTGGGGACTGTGTCCTTCTACCGCACTAATTATAACATGCTCAGGGGCTGTACGCCCTTGATCTAAGGCTACCCTTCCTCAATTCAAATCCCAGACGGTGGAATGCTACAAAAATTTAGCAAATTCACCTGCTTCATCTACACAGCACAACCAGATATAAGCTAAAATGGATAGGAAGAAGTCTGTCTGTACCTGTTGCCGATTAATTATGCACCAGCATGACCCTACCATGTTGACTGTGCATTCAGCTGAAATACCCAGTTCCCACCAAGAAGGCAGAAAGAAGAGTATTGCAGTCATCTGCCACACAGGTCAATGTTCCATGTGTCAGCTGTCTGTCACTCATTTATCTACCAATCACTGAAAACGGTAATTTTGTTGCCATGCCTACAGTTCAGAAACAGACATGAAAATGCAAGTGATATGATAGAAATCAGGACGATGTGGGTGCTGCTCTGTCAGTTAACTAACATAACATTTTCTTTTCTTTCCAGGGTGCTTCATATGATTGGTAGATGGAATGGAAATGCTAAGCTGACTTGCCAGGTCAGTATGAACTGCTTCTGTCTGACATGACTACGGTTGAACTGCACATATGAAGTTCACAGTTCTGAGGTTCACAGTATGGTCTTCCTCCGGTCACCCCCCCAGGACTTTTGTTCAGACTGCAAAGCCTCTACTTCCGCCAAGTTTGTCTGAAACATAGTCAGGGCTTTGTAACTTCTTCATGCTATGAATCCAGATTATCCTCAGGTTCACAGTTCTGCATTACTGATCAAACTAAGTTGGTAATTTTAAAAGGCACTGTTATAAGACATGATGTGGTCCAGTTAATATTACCTATTTATAATGCAATGAGTAAAATCGATAGAAAAAAGTATTGCCATGTTGTAATATGAAAAAGCTTATCAATGCAGTTAAGAAAAAGAGAATTGCAACTCCTGCCAGGAAACCACGCCACCACTACAAAGTTACAGAAACTTAAGGTTGGGAAGTGACACCGTACGTTCTCCTAGAGTCAAGTAATGGAGGAGCTAATGTTTGTAATGATATGACACTGTAAACACCGCTAGAAAAGCACAGTACAGAAAGAGACTAAAAACTATACGTCAAGAGGGCATACAAAATGAGACACATTATGAAGAGCTGATGAACGTTGAAAGTGGGATACTTTAATGTCCTTTACAAAAACTAGAAAACAAGATCTGTATCACTAGTGCAAAACAGCAAACTGATTCCCCTGCAAGTGGTCCACATTAAGTGACTGAAAGTTACATACGCATGTGATAATACTGCATTCTGCACTTGTTAATGGTACCGACACTGATAGTACCACTGTAGACAGTGTGCTAATTACCAGCTGTTGATACTGACATTGATAGTACCACTGTACACAGTGTGCTGATTACCAGCTATTGATACTGACGCTGATAGTACCACCGTAGACAGCGTGCTGACTACCACCTGTTGATAATGATGCTGATAGTACCACTGTAGACAGCGTGCTGATTACCAGCTGTTGACAATGATGCTGATAGTACCACTGTAGACAGTGTGCTGATTACCAGTTGTTGATACTGACACTGATAGTACCACTGTAGACTGTGTGCTGATTACCAGCTATTAATACTGACATCGACAGTACCACTGTAGACAGTGTGCTGATTGCCAGCTGTTGATACTGACACTGACGGCACCACTGTAGACAATGTGCTGATTACCAGCTCTCGACACTGACTCTGACAGTACCACTGTAGACAGTGTGCTGATTACTAGCTGTTGATACTGACACTGAGAGTACCACTGAAGACAGTGTGCTGATTACCAGCTGTTGATACTGACACTGATAGTACCACTGTAGGCATTGTGCCAATTACCAGCTGATGATACTGACACTCATAATACCACTGTAGACAGTGTGCCAATTACCATCTGTTGATACTGACACTGATAGCACCACTGTAGACAGTGTGCCGATAACCAGCATTTGATACTGACACTGAGAGTACCACTGCAGACAGTGTGCCAATTACCAGCTGTTGATACTGACACAGATAGTACCACAGCAGACAGTGTGTCAATTACCAGCTGTTGATACTGACACTGATACTACCACTGCAGACATTGTGCCGATTACCAGCTGTTGATACTGACACTGATAGTAACACTGCAGACAGTGTGCCTATTACCAGTTGTTGATACTAACGCTGAGAGTACCACTGCAGACAGTGTGCCGATTACCAGCTGTTGATACTGACACTGATAGTACCACTGCAGACAGGGTGCCGATTACCAGCTGTTGATACTGATGCTGATAGTACCACTGTAGACAGTGTGCTGATTACCAGCTGTTGACAATGATGCTGATAGTACCACTGTAGACAGTGTGCTGATTACCAGTTGTTGATACTGACACTGATAGTACCACTGTAGACTGTGTGCTGATTACCAGTTGTTGATACTGACATCGACAGTACCACTGTAGACAGTGTGCTGATTACCAGCTCTTGATACTGACTCTGACAGTAATACTGTAGACAGTGTGCTGATTACTAGCTGTTGATACTGACACTGAGAGTACCACTGTAGACAGTGTGCTGATTACCAACTGTTGATACTGACACCGATAGTACCAGTTTGGACAGTGTGCCGATTACCAGCTGTTGATACTGACACTGACAGTACAACTGTAGACAGTGGGCCAATTACCAGCTGTTGATACCAACACTGATAGTACCACTGTAGACATTGTGCCAATTACCAGCTGATGATACTGACACTGATAATACCACTGTAGACAGTGTGCTGATTACCAGCTGTTGATACTGACACTGATAGTACCACTGCAGACAGTGTGCTAATTACCAGCTGTTGATACTGATGCTGATAGTACTACTGTAGACAGTGTGCCGATTACCAGTTGTTGATACTGACACTGATAGTACCACTGTAGACAGTGTGCTGATTACAAGCTGTTGATACTGAGATCAATAGTACCACTGTAGACTCTGTGCTGATTACCAGCTGTTGATACTAACACTGATAGTACCACTGTAGACAGTGTGCTGATTACCAGCTGTTGATACTTACACTGATAGTACCACTGTAGACAGGGTGCTGATTACCAGCTGTTGATACTGACACTGATAGTACCACTGCAGACAGTGTGCCGATTACCAGCTGTTGATACTGACACTGATAGTACCACTGCAGACAGTGTGCCGATTACCAGCTGTTCAGCTGTTGATACTGACACTGATAGTACCACTGTAGACAGTGTGCCGATTACCAGCTGTTGATACTGACACTGATAGTACCACTGTAGACAGTGTGCTGATTACCAGCTGTTGAAACTGACACTGATAGTACCACTATAGACAGTGTGCTGATTACCAGCTGTTGATACTGAGATCAATAGTACCACTGTAGACTCTGTGCTGATTACCAGCTGTTGATACTGACACTGATAGTACCACTGTAGACACTGCGCTGATTACAAGCTGTTGATACTGACACTGATAGTACCACTGTAGAGAGTGTGCTGATTATCAGCTGCTGATACTGACACTGATAGCATCACTGTAGACAGTGTGCTGATTAATAGCTTTTGATACTGACACTGATAGTACCACTGCAGACAGTGTGCTGATTGCCAGCTGTTGATACTGACACTGATAGTACCACTGCAAACAGTGTGCTGATTACCAGCTGTTGATACTGACATTGATAATACCACTGCAGACAGTGTGCTAATTACCACCTGTTGATACTGACACTGATGGTACCACTGCAGACAGTGTGCTGATTAGCAGCTGTTAATACTAACACTGATGGTACAACTGTAGACAGTGTGCTGATTACCAGCTGTTGATACTGACACTGATGGTACCACTGCAGACAGTGTGCTGATTAGCAGCTGTTGATACTGACGCTGATGGTACCACTGCAGACAGTGAGCTGCTTACCAGTTGCTGATACTGACACTGATGGTAATACTGTAGACAGTGTGCTGATTACCCTTTGTTGATACTGACACTGATGGCACCACTGCAGACAGTCTGCTAATTACCAGCTGTTGATACTGACACTAATGGTACCATTACAGTGTGCTGATTACCAGCTGTTGATACTGACACTAATGGTACCAATGCAAACAGTGTCCTGATTACCAGCTGTAGATACTGACACTGTGAGTACCACTGTAGACAGTGTGCTGATCACCAGCTGTTGATAATGACACTGAGAGTAGTACTGTAGACATTGTGCTGATTTCCAGCTGTTGATACTGACACTTATAGCACCACTGTAGACTGCACACAGTGTACAGATTACCAGCTGTTGATACTGACACTGATAGTAACACTGTAGACTGTGTGTTGATTACCAGCTGTTGATACTGACACTGATAGTACCACTGTAGACAGTGTGCTCATTACCAGCTATTGATACTGACACTGATATTACCCCTGAAGGCAGTGTGCTGATTACCAGCTGGTGATACTGACACTGATATTACCACTGTAGACAGGGTGCTAAATACCAGCAGCTGATACTGACACTGATAGTACCACTACAGATAGTGTGCTGATTACCAGCTGTTGATACTGACATGGATAGTACCACTATAGACAGTGTGCTGATTACCAGCTGTTGATACTGACACTGATAGTACCACTGTAGACAGTGTGCTGATTACCAACTGTTGGTACTGCCACTGATAGTACCACTGTAGACAGTGTGCTGATTACCAGCTGCCGATACTGACACTGACAGTACGACTGTAAACATTGTGCTGATTACCAACTGCCGTTACTGACACTGACAGTACCACTATAGACAGTGTGCTGTTTACCAGCTGTTGATACTGACACTGATAGTACCATTGCAGACAGTGTGCTGATTACCAGCTGTTGATATTGACACTGATAGTACCACCGCAGACAGTGTACTTATTACCAGCTATTGATACTGACATTGATAGTGACACTGCAGACAGTGTGCTGATTACCAGCTTTTGATACTGCCACTGATAGTACCACGGCAGATAGTGTGCTGATTGCCAGCTGTTGATACTGACACCGATAGTACCACTGTAGACAGTGTGCTGATTACCAGCTGTTGATATTGACACTGACAGTACCACTGTGGACTGTAGACAGTGTGCTGATTTCCAGCTGTTGATACTGACACTGATGGCACCACTGCAGACAGTGTGCTGAATACCAGCTATTGATACTGACACTGATGGTACCACTGCAGACAGTGTGTTGATTACCAGCTGTTGGTATTGACAATGATAGCACCACTGTAACAGTGTGCTGATTACCAGCTGTTGATACTGACACTGATGGTACCACTGTAGACTGTAGACAGTGTGCTGATTACCAGTTGTTGATACTGACACTCATGGTACCACTGTAGACAGTGTGTTGATTACCAGCTGTTGATACTGACACTGATGTTACAACTGCAGACAGTGTGCTGATAACTAGCTGTTGATACTGACACTGATGGTACCACTGCAGACAGTGTGCTGACTACCAGCTGTTGATACTGACACTGATGGTACCAATGCAGACAGTGTGCTGATTACCAGTTGTTGATACTAACACTGATGTTACTACTACAGAGTGCTGATTACCAGTTGTTGATACTGACACTGATGGTACCAGTGTAGACAGTGTGCTGATTATCAGCCGTTGATACTGACACTGATAGCACAACTGTAGACAGTGTGCTGATTATCAGCTGTTGATACTGGCTCTGATGGTACCACTACAGACAGTGTGCTGACTACCAGTTGTTGATACTGATACTGATGGTACCAGGGTAGACAGTGTGCTAATTACCAGCTGTTGATACTGACACTGATGGCACCAATGCAGGCAGTGTGCTGATTACCAGCTGTTGATACTGACACTGATGGTACCACTGCAGACAGTGTGCTGACTACCAGTTGTTGATACTGACACTGATGGTACCACGGTAGACAGTGTGCTGATTACTAGCTGTTGATACTGACATTGATGGCACCAATGAAGGCAGTGAGCTGATTACCAGCTGTTGATACTGACACTAATGGTACCAATGCAGACAGTGTCCTGATTACCAACTGTTGATACTGACACTGATAGTACCACTCTAAACAATGTGCAGATTACCAGCTATTGATACTGACACTGATAGCACCACTGTAGACAGTGTGCTGATTACCAGCTGCTGATATTGACACTGATAGTACCACTGTAGACTGCAGACAGTGTGCTGATTACTAGCTGTTGATACTGATACTGATAGTACCACTGTAGACTGTGTGCTGATTACCAGCTGTTGATACTGACACTGATAGTACCACGTTAAACAGTATTCGGATTACCAGCTATTGATACTGACACTGATAGTACCACTGTAGACAGTGTGCTGATTACCAGCTGTTGATACTGACACTGATAGTACCACTGTAGACATTGAGCTGATTACCAGCTGTTGGTGTTGGCACTGATAGTACCACTGTAGACAGTGTGCTGATTACCAGCTCTCAATACTGTCACTGACAGTACCACTGCAGACAGTGTGCTGATTACTAGCAGCAGATACTGACACTGACAGTACCACTGTAGACAGTGTGCTGATTAACAGCTGTCGATATTGACACTGATAGTACCACTGCAGATGCTGTGCTGAGTCCCAGCTGTTGATACTGACACTGATAGTACCACTGCAGACAGTGTACTGATTACCAGCTGTTGATGCTGACACTGATAGTACCACTGCAGACAGTGTGCTGATTACCGGCTGTTGAGACTGACACAGATAGTACCACTGTAGACTGTAGACAGTGTTCTGACTACCAGTTGTTGATACTGGCAAATGCCCTCGGGCTAGATAGCCTAGTATGAACCTATGACACTGATGGTACCACTCTTTACATTGTGCTGATTACCAGCTGTTGATACTGACACTGATGGTACCACTCTTAACAGTGTGCTGATTATCAGCTGTTGATACTGACACTGATGGCACCACAGCAGACAGTGTGCTGAATACCAGCTGTTGATACTGACACTGATGGTACCACTGCAGTGTGCTGATTACCAGCTGTTGATACTGACACTAATGGTACCAATGCAGACAGTGTGCTGATTACCAACTGTTGATACTGACACTGTGAGTACCACTGTAGACAGAGTGCTGATTACCAGCTGTTGATACTGACACTGAGAGTAGCACTGTAGACAATGTGCTGATTACCAGCAGTTGATACTGACACTAATAGCACCATTGTAGACTGCAGACAGTGTGCAGATTACCAGCTGTTGATACTGACACTGATTGTACCACTGTAGACTGTGTGCTGATTACCAGCTGTTCATACTGACACTGATAGTACCACTGTAGACAATGTGCTGATTACCAGCTATTGATACTGACATTGATAGTACCACTGAAGACAGTGTGCTGATTACCAGCTGGTGATACTGACACTGATAGTACCACTGTAGACAGGGTGCTAAACACCAGCTACTGATACTGACACTGACAGTACAACTACAGACAGGGTGCTGATTACCAGCTGTTGATACTGACATGGATAGTACCACTATAGACAGTGTTCTGATTACCAGCTGTTGATACTGACACTGATAGTACCACTGTAGACAGTGTGCTGATTACCAGCTGTTGGTACTGCCACTGATAGCACCACTGTAGACAGTGTGCTGATTACCAACTGCCGATACTGACACTGACAGTACCACTGTAGACAGTGTGCTGAGTACCAGCTGCCATTACTGACACTGACAGTACCACTGTAGACAGTGTGTTGTTTACCAGCTGTCAATACTGACACTGATAGTACCACTGCAGAAAGTGTGCTGATTACCAGCTGTTGATACTGACACTGATAGTACGGCCGCAGACAGTGTACTTATTACCAGCTGTTGATACTGACATTGATAGTGGCACTGCAGACAGTGTGCTGATTACCAGCTTTTCATACTGCCACTGATAGTACCATGGCAGATAGCGTGCTGAATACCAGCTGTTGATACTGACACTGATAGTACCACTGTAGAAAGTGTGCTGATTACCAGCTGTTGATATTCACACTGACAGTACCACTGTAAACTGTAGACAGTGTGCTGATTTCCAGCTGTTGATACTGACACTGATGGCACCATGCAGACAGTGTGCTGATTACCAGCTGTTGATACTGACACCGATGGTACCACTGCAGACAGTGTGTTGATTACCAGCTGTTGATACTGACACTGATAGCACCACTGTAGACAGTGTGCTGATTACCAGCTGTTGATACTGACACTGATGGTACCACTGTAGACTGTAGACAATGTGCTGATTACCAGTTGTTGATACTGGCACTCATGGTACCACTGTAGACAGTGTGTTTATTATCAGCTGTTGATACTGACACTGATGCTACCACTGCAGACAGTGTGCTGATTACTAGCTGTTGATACTGACACTGATGGTACCACTACAGACAACGTGCTGACTACCAGTTGTTGATACTGACACTGATGGTACAAATGTAGACAGTGTGCTGATTACCAGCTGTTGATACTGACACTGATGGCACAAATGCAGACAGTGTGCTGATTACCAGTTGTTGATACTGACACTGATGGTACTACTGCAGAGTGCTGATTACCAGTTGTTGATACTGACACTGATAGCACCACTGTAGACAGTGTGCTGATTACCAGCTGTTGATACTGACACTGATGGCACCGATGCAGACAGTGTGCTGATTACCAGTTGTTGATACTGACACGGATAGTACTACTGCAGAGTGCAGATTACCAGTTGTTGATACTGACACTGATAGCACCACTGTAGACAGTGTGCTGATTACCAGCTGTTGATACTGGCACTGATGGTACCACTGCAAACAGTATGCTGACTACCAGTTGTTGATACTGACACTGATGGTACCACGGTAGACAGTGTGCTGATTATCAGCTGTTGATACTGATACTGATGGCACCAATGCAGGTAGTGTGCTGATTACCAGCTGTTGATACTGACACTGATGGTACCAATGCAGACAGTGTGCTGACTACCAGTTGTTGATACTGACACTGATGGTATCATGGTAGACAGTGTGCTGATTAACAGCTGTTGATACTGACACTGATGGCACCAATGCAGGCAGTGTGATGATTACCAGCTGTTGATACTGATACTAATGGTACCAATGCAGACACTGTCCTGATTACCAACTGTTGATAATGACACTGACAGTAACACTCTAGACAATGTGCTGATTACCAGCTGTTGATAGTGGCACTGCGAGTACCACTGTTGACTGTAGACAGTGTGCTGATTACCAGCTGGTGATACTGATACTGATAGTACCACTGTAGACAGGGTGCTAAATACCAGCTGCAGATACTGACACTGATAGTACCACTGCAGACAGTATGCTGATTACCAGCTGTTGATACTGACACTGACAGTACCACTGTCGACAGTGTGCTAATTCCCAGCTGTCGCACTGCTGACAGTGTATTGATTACCAGCTGTTGATACTGACACTGATAGTACTACCGCAGACAGTGTACTTATTACCAGCTGTTGATACTGACACTGATAATGACACTGCAGACAGTGTGCTGATTACCAGCTGTTGATACTGACACTGATAGTACCAGTTTAGACAGTATTCTGATTACCAGCTATTGATACTGACACTGATAGTACCACTGTAGACAGTGTGCTGATTACCAGCTGTTGATACTGACACTGATAGTACCACTGTAGACAGTGTGCTGATTATCAGCTGTCAATACTGACACTGACAGTATCACTGTAGACAGTGTGCTGATTACCAGCGGCAGATACTGACACTGAGAGTAACGCTGTAGACAGTGTGCCGATTAACTGCTGTAGATATTGACACTGATAGTACCACTGCAGACGCTGTGCTGAGTACCAGCTGTTGATACTGACACTGATAGTGCCACTGCAGACAGTGTACTGATTACCAGCTGTTGATACTGACACTGATAGTGCCACTGCAGACAGTGTGCTGATTACCAGCTGTTGATACTGACACTGATAGTACCACTTTAGACAATGTACTGACTACCAGCTGATGTTAATGACACTGATAGTACACATAGACACTGTGCTGATTACACCTGTTGACAGTAACACTAATAGTCCACCGTAGACAGTGTGCTGATTACCAGCTGTTGATACTGACACTGATAATACCACTGTAGACTGTAGATAGTGTGCTGATTACCAGTTGTTGATACTGACACTGATGGTACCACTGCAGACAGTGTGCTGATTACCAGCTGGTGATACTGACACTGATAGTACCACTGTAGACAGGGTGCTAAATACCAGCTGCTGATACTGACACTGATAGTACCACTGCAGACAGTATGCTGATTCCCAGCTGTTGATACTGACAGTGATGGTACCACTCGACAGTGTGCTGATTACCAGCTGTTGATACTGACACTGATGGTACCACTGTAGATGGTACCACTGCAGACAGTGTGCTGATTACCAGTTGTTGATACTGACACTGATGGTACCACTGTAGACAGTGTGCTGATTACCAGCTGTTGATACTGACACTGATGGCACCCATGCAGGCAGCGTGCTGATTACCAGCTGTTGATACTGACACTAATGGTACCAATGCAGACAGTGTTCTGATTACCAACTGTTCATACTGACAATGATAGTACCACTCTAGACAATGTGATGATTACCAGCTGTTGATACTGACACTGATAGTACCACTGTAGGCTGTAGACAGTGTGCAGATTACCAGCTGTTGATACTGACACTGATAGTACCACTGTAGACAGTGTGCTGATTACCAGCTGCTGATACTGACACTGGTAGTACCACTGTAGACTGTAGACAGTATGCTTATTACCAGCTGTTGATGCTGACACTGATAGTACCACTGTAGACTGTGTGCTGATTACCAGCTGTTGATACTGACACTGACAGTACCACTGTAGACAGTGTGCTGATTACCAGCTATTGATATTGACACTGATAGTACCACTGTAGACAGTGTGCTGATTACCAGCTGCAGATACTGACACTGATAGTACCACTGCAGACAGTATGCTGATTGCCAGCTGTTGATACTGACACTGACAGTACCACTGTCGACAGTGTGCTGATTACCAGCTGTCGATACTGACACTGATAGTACCACTGCTGACAGTGTGCTGATTACCAGCTGTTGATACTGACACTGATAGTACTACCGCAGACAGTGTACTTATTACCAGTTGTTGATACTGACACTGATAGTGACACTGCAGACAGTGTGCTGATTACCAGCTGTTGATACTGACGCTGATAGTACTACCACAGACAGTGTACTTATTACCAGCTTTTGATACTGACACTGATAGTACCATGGCAGATAGTGTGCAGCCATGATACTATGGCAGCACACTATCTGCCATGGTACTATCAGTGTCAGTATCATGGCAGATAGTGTGCTGATTACCAGCTGTTGATACTGACACTGATAGTACCACTGTAGACAGTGTGCTGATTACCTGCTGCTGATATGGGCACTGATAGTACCACTTTAGACAGTGTGCTGATTACCATCTGTTGATACTGCCACTGATAGTATCACGTAGACAGGGTGCTGATTACCACCTGTTGATACTGACACTAATAGTCCACTGTAGACAATGTGCTGATTACCAGCTGTTGATACTGATACTGACAGTACCACTGTAGACTGTAGACAGTGTGCTGATTTGATTTCCAGCTGTTGATACTGACACTGATGGCACCACTGCAGACAGTATGCTGATTACCAGCTGTTGATAGCGACACTGATGGTACCACTGCAGACAGTGTGTCGATTACCAGCTGTTGATACTGACACTGATAGCACCACTGTAGACAGTGTGTTGATTACCACCTGTTGATACTGACACTGATGGTACCACTGTAGACTGTAGACAGTGTGCTGATTATCAGTTGTTGATACTGACACTGATGGTATCACTGCAGACAGCATGTTGATTACTAGCTGTTGATATTGACACTGATAGCACCACTGTAGACAGTGTGCTGATTACCAGCTGCTGATACTGACACTGATGGTACCACTGTAGACTGTAGACAGTGTGCTGATTACCAGTTGTTGATACTGACACTGATGGTACCACTGTAGACAGTGTGCTGATTACTAGCTGTTGATACTGACATTGATGGTACCACTGCAGTGTGCTGATTACTAGTTGTTGATACTGACACTGATGGCACCACTGTAGACAGTGTGCTGATTACCAGCCGTTTATATTGACACTGATAGCACCACTGTAGACAGTGTGCTGATTACCAGCTGTTGAAACTGACACTGATGGTACCACTGTAGACTGTAGACAGTGTGCTGATTACCAGTTGTTGATACTGACACTGATGGCACCACTGTAGACAGTGTCCTGATTACCAGCTGTTGATAATGACAATGATGGTACCACTGCAGACAGTGTGCTGATTACCAGTTGTTGATACTGACACTGATGGTACCACTGTAGACAGTGTGCTGATTACCAGCTGTTGATACTGACACTGATGGCACCCATGCAGGCAGTGTGCTGATTACCAGCTGTTGATACTGACACTAATGGTACCAATACAGACAGTGTTCTGATTACCAACTGTTCACACTGACAGTGATAGTACCACTCTAGACAATGTGATGATTACCAGCTGTTGATACTGACACTCATAGTACCATTGTAGACAGTATGCTGATTACCAGCTGTTGATACTGACACTGATAGTACCACTGTAGACAGTGTGCTGATTCCCAGCTGTTGATACTGACACTCATAGTACCACTGCAGACAGTGTACTGATTACCAGCTGTTGATTCTGACACTGATGGTACCACTGCAGACAGTGTGCTGATTACCAGCTATTGAAACTGACACTGATGGTACCCCTGCAGACAGTGTGCTGATTACCAGCTGTTGATACTGACACTGATGGTACCACTGCAGACAGTTTTCTGATTACCAGCTGTTGATACTGACACTGATGGTACCACTGGAGGCAATGTGTTAATTTTCAGCTGTTGATACTGACACTGATAGTACCACTGTAGACAGTGTGTTGATTACCAGCTGTTGATACTGACACTGATGGTACCACCGTAGACTGTACACAGTGTGCTGATTACCGGTTGTTGATGGTACCACTCTAGACAGTGTGCTGATTACCAGCTGTTGATATTGACACTGATGGTACCAGTGCAGACAGTGTGCTGATTACCAGCTGTTGATAATGACACTGATGGTACCACTGCAGACAGTGTGCTGATTACCAGTTGTTGATACTGACACTGATAATACCACTGTAGACAGTATGCTGATTACCAGCTGTTGATACTGACACTGATGGTACCAATGCAGACAGTGTGCTGAATACCAGCAGCTGATACTGACACTGATGCTACCACTGCAGACAGTGTGCTGATTACCAGCTGTTAATACTGACACTGGTGGTACCACTGCAGACAATGTGCTGATTACCAACTGTTAATACTGACACTGGTGGTACCACTGCAGACAGTGTGTTGATGACCCACTGTTGATACAGACACTGGTGGTACCACTGCAGACAGTGTGCTGATGACCAGCTGTTGATACCGACACTGATGGTATCACTGCAGAGAGCGTGCTGATGACCAGCTGTTGATACTGACACTGAAGGTACCACTGCAGACTGTGTGCTGAAGACCAGATGTTGATACTGATACTGATGGTACCAATGCAGACAGTGTGCTGATTACCAGCTGTTGATACTGACACTGATGGTACCACTGCAGACAGTGTGCTGATCACCAGCTGATGATACTGACACTGATTGTACCAGTGCAGACAGTGTGCTGATCACCAACTGTTGATACTGACACTGATGGTACCACTGCAGGCAGTGTGCTGATCACCAGCTGTTGATACTGACACTGATTGTACGACTGCAGACAGTGTGCTGATCACCAGCTGGTGATACTGACACTGATAGTGCCACTGCAGGCAGTGTGCTGATCACCAGCTGTTGACACTGACACTGATGGTACCACTGCAGACAGTGTGCTGATCTCCAGCTGTTGATATTGACACTGATGGTACCACTGCAGGCAGTGTGCTGATCACCAGCTGTTGATATTGACACTGATGGTTCCATGGCAGACAGTGTGCTGATCACCAGCTGTTGATACTGACACTGATAGTACCACATAGACAGTGTGCTGATTGCCAGCTGTTGATACTGACACTGACAGTACCACTGTAGACTGTATACAGTGTGCTGATTACTAGTTGTTGATACTGACACTGATAGTACCACTGTAGACAGTGTGCTGATTAGCAGCTGTTGATACTGACACTGATGATACCACTGCAAACAGTGTGCTGATTACCAGCTGTTCATACTGACACTGATGGTACCACTGCAGACAGTGTGCTGATTACCAGCTGTTGATACTGACACTGATGGTACGACTGCAGACAGTGTGCTGATTGCCAGCTGTTGATACTGACACTGATGGTACAACTGCAGACAGTGTGCTGATTACCAGCTGTTGATACTGACACTGATGGTACCACTGCAAACAGTGTCCTGATTACCAGCTGTTGATACTGACTCTGATGGTACCACTGCAGACAGTGTGCTGATTAACAGCTCTTGATACTGACACTGATGGTACCACTGCAAACAGTGTCCTGATTACCAGCTGTTGATACTGACACTGATGGTACCACTGCAGACAGTGTGCTGATTAACAGCTCTTGATACTGACACTGATAGTACCACTGTAGGCTGTAGACAGTGTGCAGATTACCAGCTGTTGATACTGACACTGATAGTACCACTGTAGACAGTGTGCTGATTACCAGCTGCTGATACTGACACTGGTAGTACCACTGTAGACTGTAGACAGTATGCTTATTACCAGCTGTTGATGCTGACACTGATAGTACCACTGTAGACTGTGTGCTGATTACCAGCTGTTGATACTGACACTGATAGTGCCACTTTAGACAGTGTGCTGATTACCAGCTATTGATACTGACACTGATAGTACCACTGTAGACATTGTGCTGATTACCAACTATTGGTACTGACACTGATAGCACCACTGTAGACAGTGTGCTGATTACCACCTGTCGATACTGACACTGACAGTACCACTGTAGACAGTGTGCTGATTGCCAGAGGCAGATACTGTCACTGATAGTACCACTGTAGACAGTCTGCTGATTAAAAGTTGTCGATATTGACACTGATAGTACCACTGCAGACACTGTGCTGATTCCCAGCTGTTGATACTGACACTCATAGTACCACTGCAGACAGTGTACTGATTACCAGCTGTTGATTCTGACACTGATGGTACCACTGCAGACAGTGTGCTGATTACCAGCTATTGAAACTGACACTGATGCTGCAGACAGTGTGCTGATTACCAGCTGTTGATACTGACACTGATGGTACCACTGCAGACAGTTTTCTGATTACCAGCTGTTGATACTGACACTGATGGTACCACTGGAGGCAATGTGTTAATTTTCAGCTGTTGATACTGACACTGATAGTACCACTGTAGACAGTGTGTTGATTACCATCTGTTGATACTGACACTGATGGTACCACCGTAGACTGTACACAGTGTGCTGATTACCGGTTGTTGATGGTACCACTCTAGACAGTGTGCTGATTACCAGCTGTTGATACTGACACTGATGGTACCAGTGCAGACAGTGTGCTGATTACCAGCTGTTGATAATGACACTGATGGTACCACTGCAGACAGTGTGCTGATTACCAGTTGTTGATACTGACACTGATAAAACCACTGTAGACAGTGTGCTGATTACCAGCTGTTGATACCGACACTGATGGTACCAATGCAGACCGTGTGCTGAATACCAGCAGTTGATACTGACACTGATGCTACCACTGCAGACAGTGTGCTGATTACCAGCTGTTAATACTGACACTGGTGGTACCACTGCAGACAATGTGCTGATTACCAACTGTTAATACTGACACTGGTGGTACCACTGCAGACAGTGTGTTGATGACCCACTGTTGATACAGACACTGGTGGTACCACTGCAGACAATGTGCTGATGACCAGCTGTTGATACCGACACTGATGGTATCACTGCAGAGAGCGTGCTGATGACCAGCTGTTGATACTGACACTAAAGGTACCACTGCAGACAGTGTGCTGAAGACCAGATGTTGATACTGACACTGATGGTACCAATGCAGACAGTGTGCTGATTACCAGCTGTTGATACTGACACTGATGGTACCACTGCAGACAGTGTGCTGATCACCAGCTGATGATACTGACACTGATTGTACCAGTGCAGACAGTGTGCTGATCACCAACTGTTGATACTGACACTGATGGTACCACTGCAGGCAGTGTGCTGATCACCAGCTGTTGATACTGACACTGATTGTACGACTGCAGACAGTGTGCTGATCACCAGCTGGTGATACTGACACTGATGGTACCACTGCAGACAGTGTGCTGATTAACAGCTCTTGATACTGACACTGATGGTACCACTGCAAACAGTGTCCTGATTACCAGCTGTTGATACTGACACTGATGGTACCACTGCAGACAGTGTGCTGATTGCCAGCTGTTGATACTGACACTGATGGTACAACTAGTCTTCTCAACAGTTTCCTCATTCACTCTGAAGTCCACACAGAGAGCTAACCTAGCACCTCTTTTGTTCCCCATCTTCATTAAAAACCTTTCACTCAACTTGTCCCATTTACCATTACTTCTTTATGGCTCTGCTTCCTCTCATCATATAATTGAAACTCAACTCCAACAGGACTTTCAACTATAACACTGGCTAAACTACTGCACAAAGCCAAATACACCAAAAAAAAAAATCCATGCTATTCAGCATCCATAAAAGTTCATCCCCAGTCCTTTCATATCCTTTACTGTGTTATCAATCCCACTGCAATCAGCACCAGTTTTAGATGTTTGGGGATCTAGCTGGAACAATCCATAAACTTCTATGAGTACAAAGAAAGGTTCAGAGCTAAGCTCAGCAGTCTACTCTTCTGGGCCAACAAAATATCTTAGCTCCTCTCCTATCCAGCAAGAGCTGCTATAAGAAATGGCACAACTTGAGTACAGCTTCCCCTTATTTGCAACTGCCTCTGTTAGAAAATCTGTCATCTTTCAGACTCTCTCAAATAAAATATGTCAATTCATATCTAACTCACCATGAAATGAATACCACAGCCTTACTCTTTCAAAGGTTAAGTGGCTCCCAGTACAGGCCTGGTGAAATCTACTTCTTGGTTCATTACCAGCATCCCTCTTTCAGTCTCTCTGTCTCCCTCCCAAACTTTTTACTTCTACTCAAATCTATAACCTAAGAAGCCAAGCTGAAGCTGTTTCTTCCCTACAAACCCCTTCTCTCAGAATATACCCTACAAGCCATTGCTTTTCTTTAACGGCCCCAACACTATGGCAGTCAGTTCCTCCTGAATTAACTGATCAAACAAACTATTCCATGTTCAGACCACATTTCAGAAAATACTTACTGAAGCAGTTTGAATGCTACTGTCCATCTAAAATACGTCACCTAAACTAATATCCCCAACTACTTAGTACTTTTACCTCCCACATACCTGATCCACCTTAACTCACTCATCCTAAACTGTGACTCAACCTATCACACCACAAATGGTTTAAACCCACTATGCATAATCTAGTCCTCTCTTTCATCTTACTGGCCTCTATTACCTTTCCTTATCTAACTAGTACTTCCACTTCCCCAACACTTTTACTCATTCTACTTCAATTCTATTCTCCCTTTTTTATTCCACTTATTTAACTCTGTACATATATTTGGTTTGTTAGATCTTCTATGTATATGTCATTTGCATGTTTTTCTATGCTTTGCCCTACAGCACTGTCTGGTAAAGTGACTTGGTCAAGGTCCCACAGTAGGCAAATGAAGGCTGAGGGAATCAAACCCTGTACCACAGGAAGCAGCTGGTTTTCAGCTCATTGCCTTTGCCCTCTGTACTAACTAACAGATGGAAACACAAAGCTCCTGCATTTCACAACACCTAACTTTATAAAGAAGGGGATTTCAGGAATGTCTTGACACAGAAAGAAAAAATATGGGTGTAGCACCTTTAAATAGTAGGAAAATTGAAAATGAATTGAAAAAGAATTAACAGAGAGAAAGAAGAATAAACTGTACCGGGATCTTCGTGACTATGAGAATAAAAGGGCGAAACATCATAGAGTGCGGTTTGAAGGGGGAAGGAACTCTACAAATAACCCCGGACGTCTCTTCACATCAGGCAAAAGTGGAGCATCGTCAACGGATTATGAAGGTGAAGCTAATGGTGATTTTTCCTGCTTAAAGCCAGCAGGGAATGGACGATACATGAATAACAATTTTCAGAAATAACAGGGCTGCCGTAAACAGAGTTGGAATGGACAGGACTACAATAAAGAATGTGCATCCAATTCACAGACTTTTAAGAAAGGTAAATGGAACTGAGACAGTTATCCACGAGATTCATGCTGAACCAGTGGGTTATGTGCTAAATTTATCTACTTATGTTTTTTGCAGATTGTGAAATGAGTGTTTTAAATAGTGGTTTAAAATGTATACTTACAACACTGCCAAGATTGCATGAAATAAAAGGGGATATTTTTGTTTTAATAGAAAGTTACATCTGATGGATTATTTTGGGGACAAAACAATGGAAACAGAATTGTATAACAATGATGAAAATCCTGATTCTTTATGTAGTCATGATAGGTTTTTTTCATGTGAATCAGAAGAAAATGTTAATGCATACTGTAAACTTAACACTGAAAATATTAAGGTAAAAAAATCAACATATACCACCATTTAGAAATGAAAGTATCCATCAGTATGGAGTGTCTTTGAATTTTGGTGTGGAAAAGGAATATAACTAATTTTTTAAAAATTTAAAAAAGCTTCCTTATAACTTAAGTAAAAGTGAATGGAGAAATTTGAATGAACTGAGTCGGAGAAAAGATCTGGTTTTTAAACCAGCTGACAAAGGGGGCAAACTGGTGATTTTACACTATGCACAAAATTTGAATATGTGTTATAGCCATCTTAATAATGAACAAATTTATGAAAGAGTAGCATTAACTGAGTATAACAAAGCAGAAGATGAATACAAGGAATTGCTTAATAATGGATACAGGTTGCGTTATTCTTCATATGAAGATGTGCCGTATAAGTTTAAAGGGAAGAACAGTTCAATGGCAAAATTTTTCTGTGTCACCAAGATTCATAAAAGTTTATCTAATCCACCAGGATGCCCAATAGCTTCAGCGTGTGGGTATTTTACACATAATTTGGCTTGCTTTTTGCATTAATATTTCTTAACAGTAGTGGAAAACCTACCATCTTATGTCAAAGATGTGTTTGACTTCCTAGAAAAAGTGAAGGATTTAGTATGGGAGGAAGACATGTATTTAGTGGTGGTTGATGTGGTTAGCCTCTGTACAAATGTAAGACACAATGATGGTATGAAAGCCCTCACATTTTATTTAGGAGATACTTCAGTGATACAACATATTTTAAATCTGGTGATGTATTATTTAAAAAATAGCATTTTTAAGTTCAATGGGAATTTATATAGGCAGTTACAGGGCACGGCAATGGGGGTGGCTTTCACCCCAATGTATGCCAACATTTTCATGGGTTTTTTGAAAGCATGTATATATTTAGAAATTATTTTTTTTGTACAACATGTAAGGAGATACATCCATTTTATAGATGATTTAATATTTATTTGTAAGGGGGGGGTAAAACGGAACTGAAAGAATTTATAGCAAAACTACATGATTTAATATTGATTTGTAAAGGGGGGTAAAACGGAACTGAAAGAATTTATAGCAAAACTACATGAAAATGAACTAGGAATATGCTTTGAAGGCTTACAGATAGGAAATAAAGTTAATTATTGAGATGTGACTCTTGAAGGAATCATAGGGAGGAAATGTAAGAACAAGAATACATAGAAAATTTAAAGAGTCTAATTATATTTTACATGGTAAGAGCCACCACCCATCACATACAATAAAATCCATCCCATATGGAAAGTTTTTAAGGGTCAATAGATTATGTAATAACCCTGATGAAGTCAATATAGAAATGAATGAAACTTTTAAAAAGTTTTGCGAAAGAGGGTATGAGGTTGAAGAAGTGAGGCAAGGAATGAATAAGGTTAATAATATTACTGGTAAGGACAAACACAGAATGAAAGAAGTTAAGAGGTATAAGTATCAGGGGCAACAGGAGCAGGAATGTATATATTTTGTATCTACATACACACCTTTTTCTGAAAAGTTAATAAGCCAGGTTAAATACTACTGGTGACTGTTGGAAAGAAATGTCAGTTTTCTAGGAAATAAAAAATAAGTTTTTTATACAGGAAGGGCAAAAGTATTAAAGATTTTTTAGTACATGGAAAGTTTCAAATGCCACAAGTTGTAAGAAGTCAAGAAATTGTTTTAAAGGGGACATACCCATGTGGGAGATGTGGGGTATGTAAGTATGTAGTAAAATTTTTTTCTCGAACATTAATGGTAAAAATTTCAGGTGAAAGATGTACATGAATGTGAGAGTCAGGGTATAATACATGGGCTAAAATGCCCAAGTGGAACATCTTATGTGGGTGAAAGTAAAAAGAGTTTCTCTACAAGGTTAAAAGAGCATGTAAGAGATATAAAAAAAAATAAGCAAACAAGTCCGATGGCGATACATTTTAATGAATGTCATAGGGGTAATCCACAGGGATTACAAGCAACTGTATTAGACAAGTTTATGAAAGAAAATTGTGTGACACCACCAGATGTTAAGAATATATTAAGAAAAAAGGAAACAATGTTAATTTTTAAAGTCTGATGCTCTCTTTCCAAGATGGTTGAATCAGGAATGTAATTGAAAGTGTCTGTTATAATGATACTTTTTATTAATTGTATTTAATTGTATAACTGTTTTACTAATTAACTGGGGAAAGAGTAAATGTGTACAAAAGTGGGGGGAATTGTAGGAAGAGGTATACTCTGTAAAGGCTAGTACAGGTGAAGCGCTAGTGAATTTGATGGTTCTTTTTGAATAAATGTGAATTATTTTACTCACTTGACCTTTGTTTGTGGTTAAAATAGCTATTGGTTGGTTCATGGAGTGGTTCAAACATTTAAATAGTAGTTGGCAATAAATAAATGAACTAAGCTGATGGAGACAGACCTCTGCCAATGGTTTACACTTTCATATTGATTGGGTTTCCAACCACAAAGCCATCAGCTTTGGTTTAGAGATGAAAGCAGTTCATCACAATGATGACTGAGTAAGGGACGCAGTATGATACTCCAGCTCTTCTGCCCCAAGGTACCATGCCAGGTAACTGGTTTTGCAGAGACTGCCCCAAGCAGTTGCTGAAGACATAGATATGCACTGTAGAGCTGTAGCTAGCAACATTTCAAGCTCCCTCCAGAAAAATAGGGAGAAGATCTTAGAAGCCACTTACTAATAAGATCCCCTTACATAATCCCCTTACAGCACAGCTCAATTCATATTATGTGTTGAATGCTGCCGTGCAGATGTGATTCTGTCAGCTGGCCCCAAGGAACACTGTGCGTCCCTGTCTTGGGCAGGGATATTGATAAGGTGCATATCAGATGGATGGATGTCAGCAAGTCCGAGTGCCCTTTCATAGGTAGTTCAGAAGGAAAATGAGATACTTTTACTGCCAGAAACAATGGAGAGAAAGTAAATAGTACAATACAGCACTCAGACAGTGCAAGGTTTTAATAACTGAAAGCTGGGTGGCACATGTAGGTAATATATCAGTAACAGTCAAGGGAAACAAGTACAGAAGGCAAAAACAAAAATGGGTGAATAGACCATGATGAGCACTAAAAACACAAACCCACATTTGAGATGCACATTTATTTATTTATTAAATTTATACATGCTATTTAAGATCAAATACGGAATTCTGGATGGAGATCAAAGAAAACTAGACATTTTGAATAAATTATTTTGTAAAGATTATGAAAAAAATGGAAAGAGGCACTATAAAAATATAAGTCAGTGGCAGTAAAGAGAGATAAACAGCCATTTTCAGATTATGTACTTGAGAAGACCATGGAAATCTATAAAAATGAAATATGGAGCCACAGACAACTAGATCAGAGTGACACAAAATGTAGGAAGTCATTTGATCCTAAAGGACTTGATAACAAAGACCTTTCACATTTTGCTTACTTGGATTTACCGCCTAATGCAATTCAGTCCTATTTCAGAAAATGTGAGACAGAAAAGGCAAGTAATTACAGGTCTCTCCATGCAATTTCAAAAATGGAGATATTACAGGATAAACTATACCATAAGTGCATGTTTTCCTCAGCACAGAGTGTATTCTCCTGATAAAATTATCCTTATTGTGTTACATAAAAACAACACATGACTTTGCTGCTTCTTCTCTTCTCATTTCTGTGTTACTCAGCAGAGTTTGACATCCCAGGTATTACACACAACACACCCATTGCCTATAACTGCAGTCACATCAGTGCAACCCTGTAAACTGTTACACTGTTTATTTAAAGGTAGTAACATGTTATTACTACCCTTACAAGAAAAGCACACTTTGACAATTTACAAGCTGACAACTTGTTTGGCACCCCTACAAGCTGTCACCTGGAGCAGTTGCCTTGTGCCATACTTCCTACACCTCTGCCACATCTTGCTGGATTGGTCCAAAATCTTGCAGTACTGTCTTTAGGATTTAGCCTCTCCTGCTTCTATACCTTAGCATTCACTGCATTTAATAAAGAGAAAACACACAAAAATGACAAGACTGTTTCAGTTTATTGAGCGTTTTCATCAAAATATAAAAATTGACTTCTTCAGAATGTTGTTGTCTTTCGGCTTTCCCCGGTTAGGGGTCACCACAGCGGAACTCTGGTCCGCTAATGATCGGCAGTAGATTTTCATGAACGCCGAGGTGCCAGCTCGACGTTCAACCTTCAATGAAGGCACTCCCATTTAAGCATGTCTTTTGAACACCCACCCAACTACGGGGAGGACATACAGACTTCACACAGAAGGCACTCCCAGCACTCCAGCCGAGAATCGAACAGGAGAACCTCTTGCTGTGAGGCAACAACGCTACTGCTGCACCACCGCGGATGTTGACTTCTTCAGAATAACAACATTAATTAAATATTCTTTAACTAGCCAGGCAACATCATATGACCACCAATTATAATAATGTAAACTTGTCATAGCAGCCACATTAAAATACATATACATACATAAACTTTTAAAATTATAGTTGCAAAAAGTACAGTTGTGTACACTTACCATAAATGTAGATGTTCGAGTGTATTCACTGTTGCAGTCATCACACTTGGGTTATCTGCCTGCAGGTAGCCCTCAGTTGGCCCGAATACCAGAGTCTTAGTATTTCCGCATCGGATGCTGTCGCTTCTTCCATGACGTCAGGTCGTCAGGGGTATAAAAACAGGCAGCAGACACCATTACATCAGTTTTTCTTGCCCCAAATGTCAGAAGCCCCCAAATAGGGAGCTAGTATATGGTGTGGAAACCATCACCAGTAAAAAGTAAATACCAATACCATTAGGAATAGCCATAGAGAGGAGAGATAGAAAGATAGAGAAAACCAGCAGGCTGGAGGGAGAGAAACCAGGACTGCAACAGTGGATGCACTCGAATATCTACATTTATGGTAAGTGTACACAACTGTACTATGTTCTTCGTGTTTCACTGTTGCAAACATCACACATGGGTTGATTCCCAAAGCTGAGGAAAGGTGGAGGCAGTCAAGAAGAGTTAGGCCTGGCTAGTAGGCCCTGCAAGACTGCTGTAACAAATCCTGCCCTGAATTTCGAAAAGACAGGTAAGTGGTAATGCTTGGTGAAGGTGTGTACAGAACTCCAGGTTGCAGCTTCTAGAATGTCCCTGGTAGGGACTCCCCTGAGAAATGCTGTAGAGGTAGGAGTAGCCCCAGTGGAATGTGTTCTGACCCCTTGAGGGTTTGGTTTTCCATGGTGCTTGTAGCAGAAATGAATGCAGTGTGCTATCCATTTGGAAATGGTTTGTTTAGAAATGGCCTTGCCCTCTGCCCCTGTTGCAAAGTTGACTAGCAGCTGGTCAGATTTTCTGAAAGACTTAGTCATATCAAGGTAGAACCTGAGCTGTCTGTGCACATCCAAAGAGTGCAGGATCCTTTCCCCTTTATTCTGAGGGTTAGGGAAGAAGGTTGGCAAATGGATGGATTGGTTTAAGGCCACACTGGACACCACCTTAAGCATAAAGGATGGGTTAGTCCTGAGGGTAACCCTGTCAGCATGGAAGGTAATAAAGGGTTCCACAGCCATCAGAGCCTGTAGCACAGACACTCTTCTAGCTGAAGTGATGGCTAGAAGCAAGGCTGTTTTCCAAGAGAGGAATTTTAACTCTGCTGAAGCAGCAGGTTCAAGAGGGGGAAGCATGAGCTTTTCCAGTACAAAGTTAAGGTCCCAAGCAGGGGTGGGTGCTTTCCTTGGGGGCCTTAAATTGTTGGCCTCACTCAGGAACTGTTTGATGAGAGGATGAGAAAATAGAGGTGGCTCAGTATTGTAATGAGCCGAAATGGCAGAGGCATGAATCTTAATGGAGGAGAAGGATAGGCCTCTGTGGAGTAGCTCTGCTAGGTAATCCAGGATTAGAGGCAAGGAGGGCACTGCTGTGTCCTTTCCTTTAGACTGAATCCAAGAACAATATCTTTTCTACTTCTCCACATAGGATTTCCTAGTACTAGGCCTTCTGGCTTCAAGAATAACGTCCAGCATCTGTTTACTTAGGGTTGCTGGTGGAGTATTCAAGGAATAAGCCAGGGTGCAAGATTTAGGGTTTGCAATTGTGGATGCAAAATCTGTCCCTCCTACTGTGATAGCAGGGTAGGGGTCTGGTGTAGGTGCTAGGGTGGCACCGTTGTCAGGCTGCGCAGGAGTGGGTACCAGTGCTGGCGTGGCCAGTCCAAGGCAATCAGAATTGTCCTTGGCCTGTCTTCTTTTATCTTGAGTAGTACTCTTGAGAGAAGGGACAGAGGGGGAAAGGCATAGATTGAGAGGTTTTCCAATTGAAAGGATAGGGTATCCACCTTCCAGGCTCTGCTGTGAGGGTTCCTGGTGCAGAATTTGCTTAACTGGTGGTTGTGGGGGGAGGCAAAGAGATCCACCTCTGGGGTCCCCCACCTCTCGATCAGAAGGTTGAAGGTGCTGGGCTCCAATTTCCACTCATGTGGGTCTAGGAGATTTCTGCATAAGTCGTCTGCCCATGAATTTTGTTTGCCTGGCAGGAATTGAGCTTGTAGATGGACTTGGTTGTCCAAAGCTGTGCTCCACAGAGTCATGGCTAACCTGCAGAGTGGTTAAGAATGGGTTCCCCCCTGCTTGTTTATGTACCACATAACTGTGGTGTTGTCTGTTTTTATCAGCAGTTGTCCTGGAAGGACTAGGTATCTGAAAGCTGTTAGAGCATTCTGTACAGCTGGCGTCTCCTTTGGGTTGATGTGCAGGAGAATTTGGCTTGGGCTCCAGTAGCCCTGAATGCATTTGCTAGCCATGTTGTCCCCCATGCATAGTCTGATGCATCTGTGGTCAGGGTTTGGGCGGTGTGGGGTAGTGTAAAATGCAATCCCTTGTTGTGGTTGCATGCTTCTGCCCACCAAAGTAACTCTGCCCTCAGACAAGGTATGATAGGAATGACTGTTTCCAGGTCCTGAGAATTTTGGCACCAAAGACTTTTTAAGTACCATTGAAGTTTCCTTATATGCAGTCTTGCATATGGAATTAGCAGAATACATGAGGCCATGTACTCTAAGGCTTGCAGTATTTTTCTTGCAGTTAGCTGGGTTCTGGTGGCCATTTGCTTGAAGTAGTCTGTCAGACAGACCTGTTTTTCTGAAGTGAGAAATGCCATCTGGAAAGTTGTGTACAAGCTTGCTCCCAGGAATACAATCTTTTGAATGGGCACCAGTTGTGGTTTCTTTTCATTGATGGTGTACTCCATTGAAGTGAGAAGGCTTATTACAAATGCCCGGTGCTGAAGCAGCAATTCCTGGCTGTCCTCCTGAATCAGGCAGTCATCCAAGTACAGGTAAATTTGGATATTTCTCTGCCTGCAGTATGCAATGGCTGGAGCCAGGCATTTTGTGAATACCCTGGGTGCAGTAGATAAGCCAAAGGAAAGTGCAGAGAACTGATAATGCATACAACCTGCCCTGAAATGTAGATATTTCCTGCCTGATTCCCTGATGGGGATGTGCAGATAAACTTCTTTTAAGTCTAGGGTGACTAACCAGGCATCCTTGACTAGCATGGGGAGAAGCTATTGCAGGGTAAGCATCTTGAATTTTGGGACCACCAGGAAGGTGTTGAGAATTGAAAGATCCAGGATTGGGCACCAGAAGCCCTCTTTCCTGGGTACCAGGAATAGTCTGGAGTAGAAACCCTGACCCCATTGTTATACTTTAACTGTCTGAACAGCTCTGATGTTAAGCAGGGAAATAACTTGGTTTTGAGCCTCTGCCCACTGGTTTGGAGGAAGGTCTGGAAACCCACTTGGGGTTGGCAGTGAATGAAAATAAAATTTATACCCCCGTGATACAATTTTGAGGACCCATCAGTCCTGAGTGATGGACATCCAGTTTTTTGCATGAAGGGCAAGTTTTCCTCCTAGGGGCATAAGCAAATGGGCAGGGCTGGGAAGTAGAGTTGAGAAGTCATTGTAAACTTTTTCCATAGGGAGATGGCTTACCACTCCCTGTTTTAGGGGTGGGAGCACTCCAGTGCTTTGATCTCTGCATACCCTGAGACTGCAGCCTGGGTGGTCTGTTTCCTCTGGGTCTTGTTTAGGAAGGCTTGGAGGGGGCTGGAAAGGACCAGTGTTCTGAAGGCCAATGCCTACTGAATCAAGGTTGTTGCACTTGTAAGAATTATTTAACAGTTTGCATAGCTTTATCTTCCATCTTTTTAAGAACTTCTTCTGCTTTGGTGCCACACAAAACATCATTATTTAAAGGGGCATCTAGTAATTTGGATTTGACATGATCTGGCAAGGTCTGCTCCTTCAGCCAAGTATGTCTTCTCAGTACAGAGCCAGTGACTGCAGCCCTGCAAGATGCTTCGAGGGCATCAAAACCACACGGCAAAATATGCTTACTAACTTGGTTTGCAAAATGCATAAGCTCTTGCAAATCTTTATTTTCTGCACAATCTGTAGATATTACCATTTTTTGTTTAATGAGTTCCATAATATGTTGCTGGTACTTCAGCATGTGAAACTGGCAATTCAATGCCCTGATAGTAAGAGTTGCAGAGGTATATACCTTCTTACCCCATTTGTCTAAAGCTCTGGAATCCGTGTCCAAAGGGGTAGGATTTTTGGCTGTAGTAGCCTTAATACCTTTAGGTCCCTGGGAAATTATCTCGGGATCAGCAGTAGGATTCTTGAAAAGAAACTTGTGGGAATCAGGTACTTGGTAATACATTTAGAAACACACACAAATCACTAAAAATGCTAAAAATTTAATGAGTAAAGCTTTCGGGTTATCCACCCTTCATCAGTACATAAAATCAATAAATTCTCCATTCTTTAAGTAGAGGTCCAATTAAAATCACATGATCTAGCCAGCCAAACAAGTTCTATTTATAATTTACCATCTAAATCAATTCATAAACTAGCCTTATCATATGCTATAAACACATGCTATAAAACATCCAGAGGATAAATACAGAGAGTGAATATATTATGCTCATATATAAACTTATATTGTGTTATATGCATAAGTAATTAAAATAATGTTATATTATATGCATAAATACTTGAAATGACAAAAAGCAAACTGTAACTAAGTACATAGATACATAGAGCAGATTTATAATTACATAGAGCAGATTTATAATATTCATCAAATATTTTCTCTCTGTTTTTTTACCAATACTGGCTTCAAACTAACGGTATTATTCAAGCCTGGTAATGAATCTGCCTGCAGTCTAACAATCCATTCGTATTCTCTCAATTCAAGCACATTATTTATATCACCCCCTATTGAATCCATATTTAATACATTTATACCCCTGAACTTAAATGTGTGTGTATGAAAATCTGAAATGTGTTTGTATAAACCATTAGTTAATACTTTCCTTTTTATTTCTGACTTGTGTTCAATTATACGATCCTTCAATTTTCTCATCGTTTTTCCTATACAGAACGCCGTACATAATGTGCATGTTGCTAAATACACTCATTTCGTTGTATTACAATTTACTGAGCAATTAAAAGTAAATCTTTCCTTAGTAACAGGATGCTGAAAGTTCTCATTTGAGTCAAAAATATCTGTGCAACAAGTACAGTTGTAACATTTGTATGTTCCCATTCTACGCTGAGGTATTACTTCCTTATTCTTAAAATCTTTATAACACAACATTTGTTTAAGTGTCTCATGATTTCTATAAGCGAATTTTGGCTTTAAACCTATTAAATCTTTTACTTCTGGCATTGCTAATAGGATTATCCAATTTTTTTCTATAATATCACATACTTCTTTTGTATTTCCATTAAATGTGGTCACATATCTTACTATACTTTTATTCACACCCACCTCTTGTACTGTTGTTAAAAACTTTTGACTAAAAGTGGGTTTATATTTATCTTTCCTACCTAAAAGAACCTCATTATATATGATATTTATGCTATGTATAGGGTAACCATTTTTGATAAATTCTTTGTTGATCACAATTAGCTTGATCTATAAAGTTGTTATCCTCAGTATTCAATTTGCTTACTCTTATTAATTGTGATTTAAGGATTCCCTTAAACGTGTGCGGGGCATGCATACTGTTTCTTTTTAAATACCTATTCGCATGCACCTCTTTCCTATAGATCATAGTTCCTACTCTATTCTGTTTCTTGTATAAATTCACATCTAGAAACACTATATTATCAGGTGAATAAACCATTTTAAACTTCAAAAACCTTGTGGTTGCATTCAAATATGTAACATCTCTCCAAATCTATATTGGTGCCATTCCAAATGAAAAAAACAGTCATCCACAAAACTACAATAAGACTTTATGTTACTGTTAAGCTCATTAAAATTACTTAATACATATTGCTTCTCCCATTGGTATAACACTAAATTTGCATAGGTGTTCACCACTGGTGTGCCTATGGCTACACCAGTGACTTGCAAATATGGTATACTATCAAAAATAAACGCATTTTTGGTCAAAACTATTTCAAGGAGCATGCAGATATTCTCTATTTCACCTGATTGTAAATCCGTTTCAGTACAAAGAAAGCTTCTTATCGTTTCCAAGCCATAATCAATCGGAATGACTGTAAATAGTGAAGTTATGTCCAATGTTACGAACAGGAAATTCTGATTCGTTTCTTGCTCATACCACTTCAAAAGCTCTTCCAAAAAGTGTTTAGTATCCTTTATAATACTAGTACACCTTGGCAAATATCTAGCAAGTTTTTTCTGTGGGTATTTAGATATGGGCTCTGTTATCCATCCTTTGCCTGAGACTATAGGCCTCAAAGGAGGATCTTCTAAAGATTTATGAATCTTAGGAATCCCATACATTTGAGGTGTCTTGGGACAAGATACTGTGAAATAATTAAATACATCTATAGATATATCCTGGTTTAATTGCATATCATAAATAACCATATTAACTTGTGAAATACAATTTTTTGACTCATTAAAAGTTATTCGTTTGAATGTTGATGGATCTGCCAGAAAGTTATTGAATTTATCCATATATTGTGTCTTGTTCATTATTACTGCTGTTCCCCACTTGTCCGCTTGCTTAATGATTATACTATTATTCCCTTTCAAATATTTAAGGGCCTTATATTCTTTGTAAGACAAATTAAAAAATTCTTTCTATTTCTTTTTGCATACAAGGATCTTAACTCCTTCACAACTATATTCAAAAAGGCTAGCACTACTGGGCAAAGCTGCGGCATAAAGGTACTCAGCGTTTTACAACCATAGTCATTATCAATGTTTTGTTTAAAGATTAAACTTAATGTTAAATTCCTTGCAAACAGCTTCGCATCAGTTATTGCATTTACTACATTATCCCTGGCAAATGGAATAAATTTCAAACCATTTTCTAGCAGTTTAAAACATTCATTTGTTAGCCGCTGATCTGATAAATTCACAGTAGCTTTTACTATTATTTTAATTACTTATGCATATAACACAATATAAGTTTATATATGAGCATAATATATTCACTGTCTATATTTATCTTCTGGATGTTTTATAGCATGTGTTTATAGCATATGATAAGGCTAGTTTATGAATCGATTTAGATGGTAAATTATAAATAGAACTTGTTTGGCTGGCTAGATCATGTGATTTTAATTGGACCTCTATTTAAAGTATGGAGAATTTATTGATTTTATGTACTGATGAAGGGTGGATAACCTGAAAGCTTTACTCATTAAATTTTCAGCGTTTTTAGTGATTTGTGTGTGTTTCTAAAAGATTTTGCAGTTCCAACAAAAGTTTTGTTCGTGATATTTTCGACTCAGTAATACATGTCAGGTTTCCTAGGGGCCAGAGGTAAGGTGTCTGGAGTAAGACTGGATTCCATGAAAACATCATCCACAACATCCAGGACAGGGGGAATAGCAAAAGGCCTGTGCTGAGGTAGCTCTAAAACTTCTCTGAGTCTCTTTTTGGACTGATGATAGTCTTGGCATTCCCAATGGAAATGCTCTCTTAAAGTATGCAAGGTTTCACCAAAAGAGAAATCCTCTGGAGGGGAGGCAGAGGGAATGGATTATTCTGCATCTGAATCCTCAGAGACTGATAAGGGCATGTCCTAATAATCAGAAAGGTCAGAGTCATCTGACTCCTGGTCTGCAGAATCTGAAGGCAACTGAATTCTTTGTCTCTTAGCAGGGGAAGTCTGGCTTCCCCTAATTAGCATTATAAGGTCTTCAGCCATTCTAAGCATTTGTTTTTGTGACATGGGGGCCTGAGCATGCGCTTTGGTTGTCAGTTTTCTAGGCATAGTGCATACTCTGGGCCTATGAAACTCAGTAGTTTTGGCTAAAAAAGAAGTTGTTGGTTTGATTCGAACATCGGTATGTCGGAAAACACCCTCAGAAGCTGGTGCCTGTACAGCAGCTCCAGACTCATCCAAGATAGAGACATCCGCTGGTTCCATAGTCGAAGAAGCATCTTGCAGCATACCGGACTCCAAATGGGTCTCAGCAGAGGCCTGCGAATCCATAAAAGCAGGCATCAGGGGCTGCAAAGACACCTCACTGAGTATGGGTGGACTGGCGACTAGCTTAATGGAAGTGTCGCCGGCAGTTTTGGACCTATGCGATCTGTCTCTGTCTTTATCCTTACGTTTTTTTTGGAAGATTGGTAGTCAGGTGGCTT